>NC_056733.1:1186584239-1186699239 GCF_019279795.1 Protopterus annectens | reverse complement strand
AGGACATTGTGGCATCTATGGCAAGTGTGTCCAGACACTGCAGCCATAGCTGGATGTCTGATGGGGTACCACATAGGCAGATGTATAGGGGTGCTCATTGGAGGGCTGCTGGTCATCGTGCCCCTGGTAGAAGTGCCACATCTGGTACCACCAGATGCATGGTTCAGGCCATCATGGAGGTGCAAGAACTTATGGAACGGTACACCAGACAGGCTTTGAGGCTGCAGAGGGCTATTCATTCAGCTGTTACTTACAACATCTGTGATCTTGCAGGTGCCCTCCGTTATTTTCCAGATGTCATGAATAGACGGTTAGGTGAGATGGTAGGAATCCTCAACAGTGGAATATCTATCAATGAAATGATATATACATTAGTAAATATTTATTGGATACCAGGACTAGGTGTTAGAGTGGTCAAACAACACTTAGAAGACATTGCACAATATACCAAAGGCAATTTAATCATAGCTGGAGATTTCAATTGCAATATAAAAGAAACTGACACAAATACTAAAACTACACGTAAGAGATCACCTTTAACAAAGTTGTTATCTGAGTTTGTTGAAACTTTTAATATAGTTGACATAAATGAGTATGCTATCCCAGATTCACTATTCTTTACACATTTTTCCCATAGACATAATACATACTCTAGAATAGATAGAGTGTACATAACAAAGGATTTAACCTATAAATTAAATAAAGTCAAGACAATTGCATGTCCATTTTCGGACCATAATACCATAACATTTGCGATAGACTTATGTTTCAAGAGAAGGATATCAGTAACAAGAATACTATCTTACATAACAAATCTCAAAGATTTTAAGGAATTTTATATTAAAGAGACACAAACATTCCTAGATATCAATCTTACAAAAGATGTATCTGAAATATATATATGGGATGCATTGAAAGCATACCTGTATGGACGAGCGGTGGGATGGCATAAAAATAAACAAAAACAGTGGAATAAGGAATTAATGGAATTACAGTCAAAAGGAGATAATTTAAAGCTTGATATTCAAAATGGAAACACCAACTTAATAAAAGAACTAGAAGATACTAATAAAAAATTCTCAGAGATGCTACACCACAAAACAATGATCAACTTAGAAAAAATTAAACTATGTTACTATTGCTTGAACCCTACAAACCAACGAAGAATAGCAAATAGGACTGAAAAGATTATTAAAACAAATCAAATCAAGGAAATACATAATATAGAAACCAAAAAGAAAGTATCTGATTTAGAAGGAATACTAGAAGCTTTTAAACTATTTTTTCATAAACTTAATAATCAAAATGAGAAAACAGATACACATTCAGTATTGAAAGCTTTTCTCAAAAACAATGTTAAAGTTAGGTTATTAGAGGAGCAGGTACAACTAATAGATAAACAAATAACAATGACAGAACTTAAAGCTGAAGTAAATAAGCTAAAATTAAACAAAGCTCCAGATATAGATAATATCACCCCAGAAATGTTTAAATTATTATCAAATGAGGCTTTGCTGTTGTTATTGAATGTCTTTACATCAGTTAAAAATGGTAAAGACATTCCTCCTTCTTGGAAGTACACATTAATATCACCAATTCTGAAACAAAGTAAAGATCCCAGTGAATGTTCATCATACAGACCCATTTCACTTCTTAATATAGATTATAAAATTTTTATGGCAATACATGCTGCTTGAATAAAACAATTGCTACCACTTTTGATAGAAGAGGATCAAACACGTTTTATAAAAGATAGGATCACTTATGACAACATTAAAAGAATTCTTTCCTTAATTGATTATATAAATGTCACAAAAAACAAAATGAATGTTATTAGCTTAGACATAAATAGCGCATTTGATTCAGTGAACTGGGATTATCTGTGGTTAGTTTTAGAAGAATATGGCTTCTCAAACAACTTCACTTTGTTAATAAATCATTATATGAAAAATCATTGGCTTATATAAAACTGGGATCTTGTCTGTCTAAATCTATTAAAATAACTAAGGGCACAAAACAAGGCTGTCCTCTTTCTCCATTATTGTTTGTGCTAGTCATTGAACCCTTAGCAAATAAAATACGTATGGATAAAAATATTGAAGGAATACAACTACACAACAGCCTAGAGCTTAAAATTCAACTTTTTGCTGATGATATTTTAATTACCTTAAAAAATAATAATAGCAGTTTAAAAGCATTATGGGACTCAATTTTCAAGTCTTAAATTTAATGAGAACAAAACAAATGTATTGCTTATAAATACTAATAAAAAAGATCTAAATAAAAAATACCATAAATATATCTCTACTGATAATATAATTAAATACTTGGGAATTATAATAACTAACAACCTAGATACTACAATTGAAACAAATTATAAAGAGACCTTAAATAATATTAAAAATCTAATACAAAGATGGAATAAATTCTTCTTTTCAATGGAAGAAAGGCTTTATATAATTAAAATGATCATATTTCCAAAAATTATTTATGTCATACAAGCTTGTTCTTTGCCACCAGCTAAATCGAACCTAAAACAATTAAATGATTTAATTGTAAGATTCCTATTGTATCCAAAAAAACCAAGGATAGCTATAAAGTATCATCTAGATGATTGGGATATAGGTGGCATAGGTTTACCAGACATAGAAATATATTTGCATTCATCCATTATTAAAACAATATCATTATGGCTAAATACAAAATATACATCAAAATGGAAGCTAGTTCATGAGAGAATCTGGTTAAAATCATGATTTGTAGTAGCAAATAAGTATACAGATTTCATACCAAACAATTTTCTATGTCTGATGAAGGAATATATGATGATACATAAGAATAAAAATATAAGTTCTAAATACATTACTTATACATTAAAAATTTTCCAAAATCTTATTAATAGCAATCCTGATATTAAAGCATGGTCATTTCTTTTATATCCAGTAGCGTACACACAAGGTAATATAATAAAATTTAATATGGAAGTAGTCAACATGCTTAAAGAAAAGGGATTAATATATTGGCATCAATTGCTAAACTCTGGAAAACCTCTGACAATAGACCAGATTAAACAGAAATTAAATATGGAAGATAGTTTGTGGTTACATGTACAAGAATTAAGACAGTATATATTAAGCAAACAAGAAACAATGCAACCATCAATAAGACAAAATGTTCCTAACCTTATAGAACATATAATATTACTAATGAATCAACCCATTACTGGAAAGGGATACTTATCATCTATTTAGAAAACAAACAAAAAAATAAAAATGCATAATAATGACAAAATATGGAATTATTATAGATCGGTTAATGGACATGTACCAAATGATAGAGATAAAAAAAACTAATTCTTCTCTCTCCAAAGCAGACATCACTTTCATTGCATTGGAGACTTTTTACATGGCAATTCATACACAGATCTTATGTAGCCCCTCATAAAATGGAACTTATGTTTAAGAAAAATATTGGCTGCTGGAGATGTGATTTATCAATAAAAGCAGACTGGAAACATATGTTCTACAAATGCCATTTGATTAAACCATATTGGGATAAAATAAATTATTTTCTGCAAATAGTATTCAATGATAAATTCCAGATTTCCAAATCTATTATTTTGTTTAATGCACCTGTACCCGACTGTGTGCCAAGAACAAAATATGTAATCTTATGGACTCTCCTAGCTATTGCAAGGAAGAACATTACATCAAACTGGAAATCCAAAGCTTCTCCAACTTTTAAGCAATTCATGAATATGGTGTCAGCAGTATCGCAATTGGAAATGAACACTATTAAAGGAAGAACTGAAAGAACTACATCATTATACATAGCATGGCAAAAAGTAACTGAAATACTGGAGAATAATGACTGCAGCAGATTATAATCAGGAAACAATTGTATAGAAAGTCAATTATATGTCAACAATAGACACCCTTGTAAATACTTTATTTTGGTTTTAATGTTTGATATCTGTTTAGAGGTTTTAGCCTACCTTTTTAAATAATTTGTAAATACTTCATTGTCATAAATAACCTGCATTCATGTTTTCTTGTTTTTGGAAATGAATAAAAATATTTAAAAAAAAAAAAAACAGTGGAATGTCATTCTCGAGCATGTGGTGGGAGTGGTGCAATGGCTATCTGGATATAGGCCAACAACACCAACAGCTGGAGGTTGACGTGGATGTGCCAGAACACAGTACCAGGGGGGGCGCTGTCCACACCACACCAAAGCAGGCTATGTGCATGTGGCCCTGGCCAGTTCCAAGAGGGACCCAGATCCAGCAGATATATGTCATTATCAAGGGAGAGTACCATATCGTCGCTTGTACCTGGTGGTGCCCGTGGACCCCTGGCAGGCAGAGTTCATGTGTCCATAGCCAGAGACGTTGAACTGCACACCCTGTCATGTATGGTCTGCAGATGTCCAACAAACACCTGTATAGGACAGCCACATAGCAGAATTATGTGCATGCATAACAACACACAATACCAACACAGCTAGGGCAACCCCATATCTACACACACCACATCACTACAGCCAAATTAATAATTAAATGCCCTCACTCACACACATGGTGTCAAATGTATGGCTCGGCCTAGGTCTCCGGCAAACCAACAACACATCCTGTGCATATGATGTGCCACATCCCTGTCATCCGTAACATCAATACTAAACAAAAATGACTTAACCACAAGCCCAAAAGTGTAAAATCAATTTAATATAAAGCGCTTTTCATCACTGTTATACAATAACTTCATCAGATACCGTAACATCAATGCAGGTACAGGCTAATATGGTTCTGATGCACTGGGTGACAGTACTATGGTGTACCAATGTAATGCTGTGTAACATGTTGTCAGCAGTAAAGTTTAACGCTTACATGTCAGGAAATGTAGCTGTCCGGCCATCATGCATTATAGCTGTTATTAACACTGAGTGATTGTGGTTTCCATAATGTATTTCATTTGTGTTGTAGGTGTCCATCTGTCAGCAGGATGATGGTCTGCTGTTGTATCCTACAAGGGCTATGGTACTGTGGTGACACCTTGGCTGTGCCATATTCTGGGTACAGGCGAACACATGTAACAGGTCTGTATAACAGTTACTGCATGTGCCACATGGCCAGTAGGTCTGGGGGTGCTGTATACAGGTGAGTACATGGTGGCTGATGTTAGCAGCCCTTCTACAGTGGACATTGGTAATTGTACGTGGTGGTACACACCACATGTTTGTGTATAGCACACACAGATGCTTTGGTGTTGATGCAATACAGAGAGAATACTGTACACATGGATGTATGTACCTGTGCAAAGGACCCATTTTAGCCTATGTAATTCCACCAAGACAGAATAGGCACACCAACACACTAGGAAATAAGCAGTCTGATAGTTTAATGTCATTGACAATGGTACTGGCAGGGTATATGTCCCCTTCCCCAATGTAGTGCAGTCCTCAACTCGGTAAACATAGGTGTGCTGGTGTGGGTGGCACAGCCCTAATCTTTGGAAGGTGACAGGTGCTGTAGAACCACAGATAGTGTGATAGACAACTGCTTAACCTGTTAACATGAACTGTACACTATTATGGCCAACTAAGTGGGGGGATACACTCAACAGTAACTGCAATGATGGTGGATGTGTCCACAAGAGCCACACCCAGCTATATATACCAACCCCAGTATCACTGTACATCTATACAGTGGGGAAGAGGGCATTTACACATTTACCACTAGTTGTGATGGAATGTATTTCCACAGGCTGATACCTGTGAAATGTTAGCATATGCCAGGCAGTTCTCAGACAGATAACCTTCTGGGACATGTATATTCTGCAAACGGAAGTAGATTCCTTCACATACACACACACTCTTACTTGGCAACACTGGGACTAGAACCCCTACCTAGGTATGTAGTGCTACTGATGTGTGTGGCCTTAACTGCACACACCACACAGCTTTTAGGATGAGGTGTGTTCCAGGTTACATGTTAAGTGAAGAACATCCCCAGGCCTGTATAGTATGGTAATGGGGGATGTACTGGTTGTTTATGGACAATACATAGTGTGACATACTGTCATATACACATTGACAAACACATAACAGTCATACACACATCAGAGAGACCTGGGCTTAACAGTGCTAACTACCTTGTCAGTGTGTCCATTCTGTTACAGATAAGTTGCACACAGCACATGCATAACTGGGCTGGATAGTGCTATCATTTGTTACCTGTATGGTTGATGGTGACAGTAGTCCCCATGCAGTGAAACATGGGACATGTACTGGGGGTACCATGGTGTAAAGATAGTATACCCCGTGCCCACACCCCACAGTGGATATTGTATGCACTGAAACCCATGATAACATTCTGACATACCCACTATCACACATTGACCAGTACTTCAATACAACCCCTTGCCAATCCCAAGAGTGCTATTACAGGGATATGTATCTAATGCACATGCCATAGGGATAATAAGGTGATGCATTGTCATGGCTCTCCTACAGTCAGCAACATCACTATCCCTAATAATGTGTGGCAAGACATATTGTATTAGGAGAATGTGGCCTCAGAATGCTGTATTCTACAAATATACACACATGCACTCATACACACACTTGCCAGAGCTCAGAGGGTATCCCAAGCCTATCAACTCATGTGTACAGCAGTGTTGTACTGGTACTGCAAGCCCCAGGTAGCCCTTAGGGAGAAGAGTGTAACAAGGTACATGTAATGCCCGGTACAGCAGTAGCCACATCTAACTATGGCAATGGGGGGTGCGGTAGGTGTGAAGGGCCTCAGGGTATTCTCAACTACAGGTCTGCAAACACACAGACACTGTTATTCTCAGTAATGCACATTTGCACATTTGTCAGTACTGGGGTCCATTGGTGCAGGTGTTCATAGGTGTGTACCAGGCTATTGTCCATGGAGAGATGGGAAGTGTAGGGGATGTGTGTACAGTGGTATCATGCCAACTGCCATGTGCCAGCAGGCTATCTTTCAACAGATACCACAAGGGTGATCCTCAGGGAGACAGTTACATGAAACATCCAATCATTTGGTTGCCTCTTGCAGAGGGCCAGTGAGGTGCTCCAGTTGACATATATGCAACATGTATTACATAAGATGGTCAGTGTCTGTCTTGGAGACCTGTACATAGCATGTTCTGTTGACTGTGGCAGTATAGTTGAGGTATCCATGGCATGTGGTGCATTCAGGGTGTGGATTCCTAGCTGTGGCATTCATAACACAGCTGGGCAGACATGTCAGTGTCAGTCAAGCATAGATTGCCTGTAAGTAGCCAAGATGGATACCTGACATCTTCACGTCTGTACAGAGGACAGACAGACATCAGCTAGATAACTGTCTATGCATTAGGATGAATGTGTTGACAGATAGATGTCTGACACCGATAGGTATGCCATTACTACTTGACAGCAGCTCACACTAACATGTGCTATACACACAGTAGTCTACAGTTAATATCCACGTTAGATCAATATCCAGTAGGAATAAT
The DNA here is from genome assembly GCF_019279795.1 of Protopterus annectens. Classification (NCBI taxonomy): domain Eukaryota; kingdom Metazoa; phylum Chordata; order Ceratodontiformes; family Protopteridae; genus Protopterus; species Protopterus annectens. The sequence continues at coordinate 1,186,691,716 of NC_056733.1, read as the reverse complement.
TTAATGAGACACAGCTCGCATACCAAGAACACATCAGTGAGGACTCAGAGTCCATCTTTGAAAGCAGGGGTGTTTGGTTCCAGTACTACAATCTGCAATCTACTCCTACTTTGGAAAGCAATATCAACAGTAGTAACGTAATGATACACTACATGCCAATGTGACTGTATAAAACCTGGGATACTACCCATGTATTTAACATATTCAAATAGAAGAGTGTGTTACACAAGCCATATATACTCAGGTTTCCCAGACAGTAGACTCACACCCCTTGCTATTGTAATGACAGCACATAGACACATTTTATATTCATGGAATTAAATACACTTATTAAAGATGTCATTACCCTGCTATTTTATCAGAGTGGAATGTGAGCATGGTTACCAGGGCTGAGCCATGCTTAGCAGGTTTCAGCATTGTTGCAATATAAATGCAAAGAAGATTTGCACAGTGGTAAGCGGAGCCAAGACGGTGTAAGTGCCTGTATGTTTAACTGTACGTTATCAGGACTTACCGTCACACAAACTCGCTTAAAGCTGCTCAAAACTGCCTTAACCACTCTGTATCCAACAGCCATTGTTCTGCCCAGCAACCAAATAAACTTCCCTGGAATCCAGTTCCCTATACACTATAGTCACAGCAGTTAACCACTGAACCATCACATCTGTGAAAACAGTTGTTTTTCCAATATATCTGTCAGTACACATACTGAATAGTACTAAACAACTGCTATGACTTTCTACAATTGTGTAATACTTGTTAGTGATATTACTGTTGAATCACGTATGTTGTTAAATCTAAATATATACATATCAGATAAATTTGGTGTGATACATCTGGGAAGGTGTATACAACAGGCATGTTTACACATAAGGATATGGATATATGTATATTCATATATATGTATTTATATACATCTGCTTATTGCGTTTTTATATATATATATATATATATATATATATATATATATATATATATATATATATATGGGAGCTCTTCATTTGTTCGAACTTTCAAATGTTCAAAACTCATATGGCCGACACCATATGAGTGAACATTTGAAAGGACGATAAATGATAGCGGAGATCCTGCTACAGTGCAGGACTGAGAGATTCCCCTTTCCTGCACTGTAGTGCAATCTTGGAGTGAGAATATTTAACGAGCAGGGGCTGTGGGGGTGCAGGGGGGCTTGCCCCCCTGCATAACACAGTCTTACTCTGTTTACAGGTAGGTAAATTGTGCTATTTCAGGATGCCGGTCTTTTGGGAGGGTGGCCTAATGGTTAAGGTGTTGCCTTACAAACACAAGGTACAGGGTTTGAATCTCACAGGGGATAACTGGCTAGGCTTAAAATGGCTAGCAAGGGCAGTTGGCCTAGTAATAGCCTATATATATATATATATATATATATATATATATATATATATATATATATATATATATATATATATATATATATATATATATATATATATATATATATATATATATGCATATATATATATATGTATCATATATGTGTGTGTGTGTATATATATATATATATATATATATATATATATATATATATATATATATATATATATATATATATATATATATATATATATATATATATATATATATATGTATATCATATATGTGTGTGTGTATATATATATATATATATATATATATATATATACATATATATATATATATATATATATATATATATATATATATATGTGTGTGTGTGTGTGTGTGTGTGTGTGTGTGTGTGTGTGTGTGTGTGGTATATTTTATATATATATATATATATATATATATATATATATATATATATATATATGTGTGTGTGTGTGTGTGTGTGTGTGTGTGTGTATCTATATATATATATATATATATATATATATATATGTTTAACATGTGTCCAGAACATGTAGTCGAGTCATAACTCAGCACCAATAGTCACAACCTCTTAGTGCAAGGGGATATCATGTAAGTTTTGCAGGTATAAATTTAGACTGTTGCTACTGTAACAGGGGTTGTCTTAACAGAAATGTTGTGTATGGGAAGGCACATGTGATATTTATATGTACGCCATCAATTACTGACAGACATCCTAAGATCATCATAGTACAGTACTACAGATATCACAGTAATGGTCCTATGGAATACAGTACAGATATGGCCAATAAATGTGGACAGTCTGACATACTCTGGTCAGTCCAGATGTATACACAGAACCCCTTAGTGCAAGATGTGTGGATCAAGGCTGACAAAGTGGATGTTTACAGCCATGTAAATGGGGATATCGCATAAGTACTTGAATAGTTATGCTCACACAGTTTATGCATTCACACACTCCTGTCTGTCCTGACACATAATCACCAGGGGAGCAGAGGTCACAAGCCTACATACTACCCACTAGTTAGTGACATACATCTGTACAGCATTCCACTGCTTTGTCAGAAATGCACAACAGTTATGGTGGCCTGGCAGCAGTACATCTGACAAATATCTGGACATATCATCACACTGGGTAAGTACACTGAGCTGCTAGGTATGTCACAACACACTGTGAAAACTACAGGCAGACTGTCACAACACTGGCCTACATTTCTTATGGGGGAATACACATGTATTTGCAAATATAGCAGGCTCTACAGGCATGCAACATCATGGAGTAACAGACACCTGTGTGAAAGCACATATCCACAACCAATCTGAACACAGCCACAGCCACATATGGTAATCATGTTTAATATTATAGTATATGGACTGTCTGATCAACACCATCCTCATGTGTGCCACTCGCACACTAACCCTACTTATACTGGGCCAATACACAGTGTATTCTGATGCTTGACTGTGGTATGGGACATGTGTGGCTTTAGCCCTGCAAACATGTACGTGGATAGGGAACCATACACTGAAGCAGCATGCAACATCAGACAGAACAGAACCAAGAACAATGGCATCTACCACAGTCTGTACACAGGTCAAGGTACATATTCACAATACACACTCTGTCGACAATCACTATAAGTACACAGACCTCACTACTGTAAACACTACAACAGAATGTCCTGTTTTTTTCCTCAAATATAAGCCCTACTCTACTTAACATGTCTAGCAGTCTGAAATCTGACTGGCTTGTTATCAGGTATGATGTCAATAAATAATGGTGTACTGAACATATGCACCTCTTACTGCTTGATATATGTACAAAGGTTGACAGAGTTGTGGCTGGAGTCCCAAACACAGGGACAGTATTGACATGTTGCTGTGATAAACTCATACATTTACTGGTGTAACAGGGTTTGTTGTGACATGTGTCTTCTCAGGGATATGAAGTCAGTAACTCTCATGGCTGTCACCATTTACTGAATACAATCCTCAGACTATGCTACTGCATTTCTAAAGAGAGATCATCTGTCAGTAACACAACACATGTAAGACTCCAAACAATGGCCAGTCTGCAGATAGCCCTACAGGTGAGAGTTTCCTCAACCACATAATACTTTCATGACAGGTATTAAATCATGTAGACCAGCCATATCCACACAAACCCTGTTAAACCAACATTACTTCAAATTTAGAAGAGCAAGACTTACATTCTGTCCTCATAACTGGAACATCCCCCTCCTGTTTGTTGGCCTGTCTCCACAGTGTATGTTGTAAGAGGTATATCCCACTACCCTCTGTGATGCTGTTTGCCAAGCACCGATATAAAGTCATGCTCACAGTGAATGATGTTCCTAGTTATAGGAGTGTGTTTCCATGCAATTGGCTATGGGAATGGTACCACAGCTGTTCCACATGCAATCAGCTAGTGGGGGACTGCAATTCATGCACAGGCCATCAGTTGATCATGAGCATCACTTAAAAAACACAAGCTGCTCCCTAAGCAAAGCTGGTGTACTTTTCCACATCCACCAGAGAAGGAGTGAGAGAGACAGAGACAAAATAAGAAAGGAAGGGGATAGGAGAGTAAGAGCTAGCATGTTTGCGTCACACACTTACTAGTAGAGGGTTTCTATCCCTGCCTTGCTATGTATTGCTATTGCATTTATTTGCAGTTATTGCATGCGCCACAGAGCTTATATGTTGGGGAGTTGTTCAAAGGTATATTTGAAGGTGAGTGACATCAGCAGCAGTGATAAAGGAGGGATAAGGTAGGTGTAGTACATGTGCCTGTCCACAAAAGCAGGTGTCAAGTACGACACAACCACACTCTCTCAGGGACTCACACACATTATCACAGTTGACAGGGTCAGGATTAGAATTTCTAACTAACTAGTATGCTATACTACAGTGTTACGCAGGTATCACATGCACCACAGAGGTTATCAGGCTGATATAAGGCCAAAGGGTATGTCAAGGTGACTGACGTCCCAAGGCATGCTTCAGTAGGGCAATGGGAGGTGTAGTGAGTGTGAATGACTTCCAAATTGTTAATCTTCACACACACACACACACACACACACACACACACACACACACACACACACACACACACACACACACACACACACACACACACACACACACACACACACACACACCACACACACACAGATTTGCCTGTACTGACATGCATGGGTTCATTGCTTTACAGGTGTGTAGTAGTTGACTTTGCCAGAAGGATGCACAAGACTAGGCAAAGGGTATACCTTGGTGTCAGGCCACATGACAATGGTCTGCAGTGTGGCTCAGGGTTGTAGTCCCTGGATTGGCCCAGACATGTGGGTATTGTATTCACCATCCACTTATCTGGGTTATTATTGTGGGTGGCCAGTGCTATGCAATGCTTGCTATGTATGTGTTCTATATTTCATAACATGGACAGTGTCTGGGATGTGCATCATGTCCCACATGCATGTTCTGTGACATGTGGAAGTGTACCTGGGGTGTCTGGGGAATGTTGTGTGGACAGATTGTTATCATCTGATGTGGCATTCCTGACTTCATGTGGTGAGAACTGGCTATTGAACTCAGGTTGATCCTGCACCTACATTGACAGCATGATACAGGTATTTACTGGTGTTAGTGGCATCTGTCCATACACGGCATGTGTATAAGGCATGGTATTTCCTTTGTGGGTTACATTTACTGACTTTACAGTTGTTGCAGGCGTCCAGTGGGGAACATAGCAAAGGACCACTGTAAGCAATTATTTGCCTATTGTAGTTATGGAACAGGGTGCCATGCCCTCTGTAGTCCACTGCAGTCACACCATGGTTACTATCTGTAGGCAATATGCAGGGAACTACCAACATAGTGGTTTTTGCCTAGCTAAGTGTGTTTGTGTATGATACATGAGTGGAAAATGTTCTCTGGGTACAAGGGTTGCCTATAGTGTTCCCCAATCTATAATGTCATATATAGGTGTATGGATTGTCTACACCAGCCTCTCTGCAGTTTGACATCTGTTGTCCTTGTAAGGTGGACATTGTGACATATAATAGGTCCTCCATATAAGAAATTTGCAAAACCTACTCCACAATGAGTCCTGTTATTATACAATCACAGCTACCTCCACACAGGATACTGATGACAAACAAAGGCACACAACAGTGCTGAGATTCAAACCCCTACCTAACTATGTATTGCTACTATACTGTACTGCATTTATCACATGCACCACAGTGCTTATAGGGCTAGTTTTTACCCAAAGGTGTATTTCAACGTGAATGACATCAGCAGGCTTGCCAATGTAGAGCAATGGAAAGTATATTGACTGTGAATGACATCAAAAGCATTGATCCCTACACATCACACAACCACAAACACAAAGAGCGTCACAGCTGCCATGTCTGGGATTAGAACTCCTACCTAACTAGTTCATCACACTACAGCATTATGCAGTTAAAGCATGCACCACAGAGCTTATAGGACTACTCCTTCCCCAAAGGAGTATTTCAAAGTGAATGACATAAGCAGGCTTGCCAAAGTAGGGCAATGAAAAGTGCAGTGACTGTGAAGGGCCTCAAAAACATTGATCCCTACAAAGACAAGCAAACACACACAGAGTTTCACAGTTGCCATATCTGAGATTAGAACTCCTACCTAACTAGTACATCACAGTATAGCATTACACTGTTATAGCATGTGCCACAGAGCTTATATGGCTACTCTTTCCCCAAAGGTGTATTTCAACTTGAATGACATCAGCAGGCTTGCCAAAGTAAGGCAATAAAAAGTGTAGTGACTGTGAATGGCCTCAAAATAGTTAATTGATCCCTACACACACACACACACACACACACACACACACACACACACACACACACACACACACACACACACACACAGTCTCACAATTGCCATATCTGGAATTGGAACTCCTACCTAACTAGTACATCACACTATAGCATTAGGCAATTATAGCATGCAACACAGAGCTTATAGGGCTACTCCTTCTTGAAAGGTGTATTTCAAGGAGAATGACATCAGCAGGCTTGCCAAAGTAGGGCAATAGGAAGTGCAATGTGTGAATAGGCCATAAACCATTCATCTAGAAGCACACACACAACACTCAGTCACACACAGGTTTACATTTAACAGCAATGTGTATACAACTGCTAGATGAATAATGACTTATACAGTCATGTTACACAGTTATCGCAAGCACCACAGACACTATAGTGCTGAGGGATACCAGAAGCAAATGTCTACAGTGATTAACATTTGCACATCATGTGGTATTTGCCAATTGGATGTGTGTTGGGTGGGACAGGCCTCATGATGGGAAGCTCTTTGTCACTGTCTGTCACTCTCTTCCACACATCTATGTATATGTAAGTTTGGCCTATTATAGTCTGTTGTCCTTGGATATATGTCTGTATTCCTATCCGAAGTGTATGCAAAGCATGACTGGTGTGCATTGTGGAGTGTGTGCACAAACATTTGCAACTGACAGATATGTATAGTCCACTGTTATTGCCAAGTATGGACTTCATTTCTTTAAGTGTGGAAGCATGCCCAGTATGACCTTTCAGTATTTTGTTGTCAGACATGGGCTTCATTTCTCTAAGTGTGGGAGCATGCCCAGTATGACCTTCAGTATTAAATGTGTGAATCCATTCCAGGTAGGTTGTACTCCAGTGCAGGCTTTTGTGCTCTACTCCTACAGCTAGCAACCTGTTTCTGCAGGATATCTGTAGATCGGTTGACAATATGGGGTCACAATGGGCAAAGGATAGTGGGATACTGTAACTAATTGTGTCTGTGCTGCTTCTGCTACATGGTTTTGGTGTTAGCAGAGATATTCAGACATATGTACTGTTTTACACTGTGATGTTTTATGTCATCAACTACTGACAGGTATATGTATTTGCTTGCAGTAATTTTCTGGGGAATACAAGATGAATGAAGCTGTGTCCAGTATTGTGGTCTGCAGCCTACATATTCTTGCACAATCATGCCATTCTGGAGGGGGAGCTGCAGACACTTGCTGATGGGTCTGTGTAAATGGTTCAGCACCTTGGTACTGTGGTGGCTGAGAATCCCATGCTTGTTCATCCACTGAAGTGACAGTATAGCCGTATCCTGCTAACCCATACCTCACAGCTGTACAGATTCACATAGGTTACCCAGAGGCAGGGCTCATATTTCTGGTCATTGCCCCTTCACATTGTGGTTTATGAGAAGGTTTGTAGCCACCCATCTTTGTGTTTGCAGACAGGGATAGTATGTGCACACATCTGAGTTTCAGACTTCACACATTCCATGGCATCCATGCTTCTACCCCCTTCTGTTATTCTATCCTCTTCCGAACATTATGCAAACATAATCTGATAAGTATCCCTGTAGTTATCACTTCATCCTAGCAGTATTTAGGGGTTGGTCCACAGTTCATTCAGTAGGACATTGTGGACATGCTACTGGGAATTGTCAACATGGCCTTGCATTTGTGTTCTGTGGACTGTATTATGTTGTTATTTGGGAGTCCATGAGATAACATACATTAGCAGTACAAGACGACATCTCTGCTTAATTTAGCAGAAGCATATCGACATCAAGCAGGAATGGAAATCAAACCAGAAGTGAATAAAAACCAGGCAGCAATTAAATGTGCTAAAAAAACAAAAGAAATAATATAAGGTGAAGGACCAAGTGAGAAGGCAAGAAATGTGGAAAAAAACATGAATATAGTGGCAAGTATAGAAAACTTCTGGAAAAGCCTCATGTTGATCAAGAACAAATGCAGGAATGGCTAAGGAGAGGTGAATTTACATCAAGAAAAAAAAGGTTAATATTGGCAGCCCAAGATAGTGGGCTACGTACACGCTGGTTTACAAAGTCCATTTCAACATGTGGGAGAAACAGACATATGTAGGTTTTGTGGAACAGAACTGGAAACAGTCACACACCTATTGCTGGTTGCGACTCTCTAATGGCAGAGGGATTGTATACTGAAAGGCATAATAATGTGGCGAGGTTGTTACACTGGCGATTGTGCAAATACTATGGTATCGAAGTGACTGAAAAACACTGGAAACATGGGCCACTGAGAATCATAGAAAATGATGAAGTTTACATCACATGGGATCACCCAATACCAGCAGTCCAAAAGATAGATGCTAGAAAACTGGATATAGTGGTCCAAGAAAAGAAGACAAAAGTAGCATGAATCATTGAAATTGCCACACCTAATGACTGCAGTGTCTTGCGTATAGACACAAAGTCATAAAATACCTCGATCTGCAGGGAGAAATGAGAGCCATGTGGAGGAAAGATACCCAGACAGTTCCAATAATAGTAGGAGCAACTGCTCTTATAAAAAATAATTTACAATTGTATTTAGATATGTTAACAATTAATGTAATACAGTACGAATTGCAGAAGGAGTCATTACTGGGCACATTGCGGGTGCTACGAAGAGCACTTTTGGCTAACATCTAATTGTAAAACAATACTAATTTCATGAACTTTAATCATACTTTGACTTAGGAATGGGGTCCATTCCCATTATGGTATTAGAAACCCAAAAGACTTGGAGAAATTAAAAACGGCAGTACAGGTGAGACACAGGCCTTTAACAGAGGACTGTAGGGAATTTGATAGTGATGCAAGCCATCTGTAGAAGGCCGTTGCATTGTGTCACTCCTACAGTCCCAGGCTGCAAGCCACTATATTCCCCTAGGGTGACAGGGTAGGTGTGCAAGGTGTTAATGTCAATAGTTTCTGTCCTTATTGATCCATTGGTGTGGATGTTGGCAGGGTGCTGCTTACAACTAGAGACACACCTGCATGGGACTCCTCTTCAGCATGCTGCATTCTGTGGTTACTCCAATACAGAGGCGGGGGTCATATTGTACTCATTCCCAACAGCAGGGATAAGACCTGTGAGGTACCTGTGGCTGATGGTGGGGAGAGCATGGTGCATGTGTGCTATGGAAGCTACTTGCAGCTAACTCACCAATATACGTGGAGCATTCCACTTATGCTGGCTTGTACAGGGACATCAGGAGTTTCTCAGTACTTCACACATGTGTCTTTTGTGGTCTGCCAGTGTTTGGCCAGATGACATCAGTATTCCATACTACATAGCCAACTAATGTGCTACTAACCTGTATGCACAATTCCAAAGGTGTATCCATTTAACAGTAACATTTTATACACTCTCTGTCTAGGGTACTTCCACCTGTGTACTGTTTATATGTCTGGGCCCACATTCATGACATGTCCATCTTTCAGATGGTGACAAATCTTACATATGAACAATTTGTATTGATTACTGCTGGATTGTGTCTTGCTGAGATGCATTGTGTTTGGCACTGCAGTTGTGAGAACTTGGCCCTGTCATCAACAGTACTGGCCACTGGCCATCGGGATACAACCCTCCATGTCTACATGCTGGCCACTTTCACACAATGTACAATACAGAACAACCTAACACACAGAGCCCTGTATATTGTACATGTGCTACAATCTATCCTGCTACATTGGCCAGGTCAGGTAATCTGTGTTCCACTGTTATTATACCTACACATACAAGTTACTACATTTCTACATAGGATTGTGGGGATGGCACACCTGACAACTGTAGACATTTGCTATAACTGTACTGGTATTTCAGGTACTCCATTTCATTCTGTATTCTGACCTATCATGCAGACTAGAGACATATCAGTGTGCTACAGGCCTTAGGTTTTATTGATCTCCATTTCAGTTTTCATAGTTCTTACCCTTCAGCACTAACATCCAACTGCCTAACCTGGTGCAGTCTGTCTGTGGAGGTCTGGAGGGGGGCTGTTCTCCATAGCCATCAATTAGAAGCCTTAGCACAGCCTTTCTTTGTGTTTGTCTACACCTGTTCTGCTGGCTGCAACTGTTGTTGAGTATGTGAGCTTCACTGACATGCATGTGTGTGTGCTATGGACACACATTTGGCCCAACACATGTCCTGCAGTGGGTTTTGTCACCTTGTTTAGTACTGCCTACTATATTGACACCAGTATTTAAGTATTTCATGCTGCCGATATAGGGGTCTACTATCTGCTGCATCCCATTCAGCCACCCAAATCCCTAACATGTTCACCTCCATACCATATATACAGGTAGCAGAACATACTACTACATTCAGCAATTAATAGCGAGTGTGACTTACCTTGTGGCTGTGCCTGTATTGAGGATGGTGCTGGGGGGCTGACTATGTCAGATCCACATGGTACACTCCCTATACATGGTTAAGCACAGGTTGTGTCATGTTTGGCATCCCTTTTACTAATTGTGTGAGTCAGAGGTGTCATTCCCTGGGTTTCTACCATGTCAGTGTATGTGCTATGCGTTGCCTCTTTGCCATGGCCTGGGTATACTGGGCATGCCTCCTTCTGCCTACTGGGGCAGGCTCAGGTTGCTCCTCCTCTGAGTCACTCTGTGCCTGTGCAGGCCTTGGCAATGGTGGGGGGCTGTGTGGCCCTGCTCCAAGCTGTTCCTGCTGCCACTGTTTCCACAGGATCATATTGTGTAGCAAGGCACATACAGTGACAATTTGGGTACATGTAGCTGGTGAGTACTGCAAGGCTCCACTGGATATGTCCAGGCACTGAAACCATGAATTGAGCATCCCAAACACATGCTTTATTATGATTTTGGTCTGTGCGTGTTCCTCATTATGGAGTTCTTGTCCGGGTGTGTCTGCATTTCTAATGGGTGTCATCAGCCACGGCTCCAGTGCGTATCCAACATCTCCTACTAGTTGTCCATATGGGATGTTCCCATTGGCAAATCTCTGGTACAGCTGTGTCATATACCAGATGTGGGAGTTGTGATAGCTTCCAGGGATGCCAGCACACACATTCATTATAATGCCCCGGGCATTGCACATGATCTGGCAGTTGATGGAGGAGAAGCCCTTGCAGTTTATGTAGACCCTACCCCACTCACCGGGGATTGATGTGTATGTGCATGCAGACTATAGCACCCACTACCTCAGGGTATTCTGCTATTTGGTGGAAGAGATGCATATTGCTGGTCAATGACTCATGGGTGTTGAGCAAATATATGTGCTCACGGGCATGTGCTGACATGGCATCCAGGAACTGGTGGAGTAATCTGGATGCTGATGCCTTTGAGATCCCCATGATATCCCCAGTTGGTCTTTGGAAGGTACCTGTGGCTAGTATTCTTAAGCCTACACATACCTTGGTATCCACTGGGATGGGTTTCCCTCTGTTGGTTTTGTGTGTAAGGCGTGGTCGGCACAGCTCAACAATTTGCTGTAGGAGGTCCCTGTCCACCCTATAGCACTCCACTATCTCCAGCACATGTAGACCCTGGTAGGTTACCCTTGGTCTGTACACTTTTCTCCTTCTCCTCACTGTGGGTTGGTCGTCAGCATTCTCATCCTCACCACCCTCAGCCTCTTCCACATGTTGATTTATGAGAGCGAATGCAGCCCCTATTATTTTGTTGCTTTTGTTAGGTAAAATGTCCCCATTAGTGTACACCTGTGGTATAGAGCTTGTGGGAAAAAACACAGGGAAAGGTGTTTGCATAGTTTATAGTAGTGTGCTGGGTTGGCCTGGGCTGCTGCCTGTGTAATTAGCTGATTCTGATACATTTCACCTGCCAGCTATGCTAGTTCTCCTTGATTACCTTCCTACTGCTGTTTTCCCTTCCCATTGCCTTCCTATTTAAGATCTGAGGCATGCTGTGCAAACCCACTGCTCAGATGTGAATGGAGCTGCTATTTCCTGGTTTAATTTTTTTTTTTTAGTTTAAAACCCGGTGCGCAGCATGCACACCCATTTAGGCAATGTAAAGAGTGCTAAGCAGCTTCAGACACACTCCCTTCCTTATGTCTGCTAAGCTATTGGCAAACCCAAGCCAAAGAGCTCCAATAAGCTTACATTATGTGTGACACACCTCTCTATGATGTCAACTAACTCTTAGGCTTGCACCATGGTTTTCCTGCACCTACACGGTTGCGTGCAGGCTAGCCATGAGGGAACATCTGCGATTCAGTATCATTCCCCTCATTTGCATAGAATTGCCTGCTAATGCCTAGTTACAAGTCTGACACTAAGCCTTCCCCTGTAGCAACCACATTCACTGGCCTTGTTGTCTTCTGCCTGACATTTACTATAATGGCAAAATTGTGATTTTGCAGAAAAAGCCTTTTTCAAGGTTTTATTTTTATTTTTGGGTCGATCCCATTTGTGCGCCACTGCCCTATGCTTAAACGGTTGAAATCGCCAAAAAAATAAAAGTTTTTTTTTTTGTTATTTTGAAACTGTTTTCCATGCCAATGGTCATAGATTTGGCCATTGGCATGCTTTCCACATTATATTTGGAGCTGTCATGGCTCCGTTTTATACTTTGCAGAAATGCACTCAGTTACTAACCAAGTATATTTCTGCAGGTTACACTAATCCTGCATGGACAACTGCCAGCTTCATGGATCACTAATTCACCTCATTTGCATGGTTTTTACCTGCAAATGGGGTAATTGGCATACAGGAGCTGTGTCCGTGCAGGAATAGTGCAGGAGCGCTCATGTATGCCCCGGGAGCCTGTTCCTGGATCTCTTGGCAGCCATATTGCCTTCAGCAGCACTTGCAATATTCCTGCACGCTGTGCAGAGCTTGCTGAATTCTGGGGAATGTCAACATATACACCAATTTCACTTCTTAATGGTGATTATAAATTGTGTACATCTAAGAGATAAAGAGACTTAGTGATTAATGATATTATTGAAGCTCAAACTGGTTTGATCATTATCATTAATAGGCTTATATCTGACAATATAAAAAGGGTAATTATTTTAACTAATTTAGCTAAAAATCAAAATAAAAAGTTAACTTTAGTAAGTTTAGATAATGAACAAGATTCTGACACTGTGGACTCGAATTATTAATTTAACAGTCTGAGAATGTTTGGATTCCCAGAAGAACTTATACAATTAATTAATAATTTGTATCCAGATTCTAAAGCATTTATTAAAACAAGACTTTCCATGTCACAAATATTTAATATTAATGAGGAACTAAGCAGGGGCAATTTTTTGGAAGGCAATCTCGATCAGGAAATGTATGATTTTTCTAACATCAAAAATCCTAGGATAGGAGCGCTATTTGGGATTCCTAAGATACACAAGATCCTGTAGACCCCCCCCCTTTGATCTATTGTTTCTGCTCCCAATTACTTTACCGAAGGTATTTCCTTAAAGGTAGATGCATTATTAATCCCGCTAGTCAGCAAGTTAGATTCATACAGTAAAGACTCTTGGGACTTCTTAGAGAAGTTCGGTGAATTTAATGCTATGTATGAGTTTGTGCCTTGGAAGAATATTATTTGTACTGTCAACATTTGTTCCCTCTTTACAGCAACACCACATAAAGAAGGGATAGAATATGTTAGAGAATGTTTAAGTATGTTTTCACATATCCCCACCCAGCAAGTTAATTTCTAATGCAGTTTAATTGAGGTTTTATTAGACAATTATTTTATTTTTAATAAGCAGTTTTACAAACAGAAAAAAAGGAGTGCCCATGGATTCCCTGGCTGCTTCTTCATTTGCTAATACTGTGTTGGATTGGTGGGAATTTATTGTTTTAGGAAATATTAAAGACATTTACAAAGTATGCTTTCACAAATTGTTAATTGACAATCTAATTTTTTGTGTTGGAAGGAACACCCATGGACTGTAAAAAAATTTTGACAGCACTGAATGATAAATCTTCATTTTTTAGGTTTGTTGTTGATGTAGTTGATTATGCTATTAACTTTTTTGGATGTTACTCTAAAATGGGTTTATAAGTGTATGCTATTTGAAAGCTGTATTCACAGGAAGGCAACATTTACCAACAGTTGCTCACACCATAAAAGTAATCACCCGTACTTTATGAAAAGGAATTTGCCTAGGGGTCCGTACATCAGGGCAAGCAGAATGACAACTAATGATTTTAGTACTAAAAGAAGAATTTTCCTTTATTACCTATTTGTTTTCAAACAGAGGGTATGATAGATTGTTTTTAGAACAAATTGAAGCTGAAATAATGGAAAAGAGAAATACTTATTTTCCTCCCATTTTAAAACATCCTTTTATGAGTAATAAAAAGGTTTTAGAAAATGAAAACTATTGTGATAAAAGGTTGGCCTGCACTTTAGATATAACAGTTGACAGTTATAATATATGTTCCATTATTTATAGTAATTGGAAAATTCTACAGAGTAACAAGAAATTATATAATATTATGGAGAATATCCCTACATTTGTTTATAAGATCAATGTTAATTTTAAAACCTTTCTACAACAAGATAATACAAAGATTGTGCCCGATAGTATTTTTACTCAAAAATCTAATGGGATCTACAAGTGTAGCCATTGCAATATTTGCTGTTATATATTAGAAGGTCCTTTTATGTGGTTGAGCAACCCTACATATACCCTTACCCCTAAAAGGGGGTTGTTTACATTTCTGTTTGTCTGAGTTGTCCTGCTTTTTATGCTGGGATGACCATGAGGGGATTATTTGAACATATTAGGGAACATTTGTATTGTATTAAGAAAAAAAACAGTAAAAATGCTTTATTTAAGCATACTTTAAAATGTCCAAAATATAAGAAGGTTTTTTTTCAGTTATTGAGCAGGGATACTTGAATCTCAGGGGAGGGGATTTTAAGAACCATTTAGAACAAAAAGAATCCTTATGGAAGATTAAGTTATGTGCAGACAAGGCCCATGGGCTTAATGATATGGTTAACATTAAATGTTTTTTTGAAAAACAAAAGGATTTACATTAATAAGAAATTATGTTTTCTTGAACATTGCTTTGAATGATTTAAATTAATGTTATCAATCATAGCTTCTACCTTTAATTGTTAAGTAATTAGCAAGATGTTGTTTGATTGGATATGTGAGCATTTAAATATGAAGAAGCTTTTTAACTATTTTATTCTGAAGAAGTCTCTTTTTGAAAGCGGCTAATAAACAGTGTGGTACACTAATTTTACAATTCTCCTTGCTGACTTGTTGATTCATACTAGGTTTTTATATATTAACTAAGCAGTGATGTCCTTAATCACTTTTAATGTGTGCTTTACTTATAGAATTGTGTGTTAATAATGTGAAGAGAGAATTATAAAAACAGGAAAAAAGTTTTGGGATTGTATGATATTTTCTTTTTCTGTATTCCACCTTATTACAAGATGGATTCTGTTAATTTAAGTCTCTTTCTGGTGATCTATTTCCTGTCAACATGGAAGACTGGAACATGTGCCTAATATGGAAAAGCACAGAGAATGGGTTTGCTGATTTTTAGCAATCAAAATTCTACCAAAGATGTGTAGTTTCAAGTGGTCAGTAGCTATAGCTGAATAGATTCAAAATACTCTGCCTAGAAGTAACAAAAATATATAAACAAATGAAATTTCTTGTGTTCAAGGAGACAAGACCTTGATTCTTTAGTCTCCTACATATGTGTGATCTTTTACAATAAAGGAGATCATGCTAATCTACTGAACTGTGTTGCATTGAAGTTATTTTTCTACTATTATACAGAAACTTTCAACATATTAGAAAATGCAATTTAACTATTTGCAGTTGATATTTTGATAACATTGTAGAATATTAACAAATGTATGGAGGACTGAAAAAAGAGATTAGCTTATTTCAACAAGTTAATTGAGATTTAGTGATAAGAGACAGAAACTCTAATAATAATTCAGATATTAAACACAGGCTTAAGAAAAAAATGTAAGTATAATTTGTGAAGTAATGAAATGAATTATTTAAGAATACATTTTTAACCTGATATTAATAAAACTATTAATGTAAACTTCAGAATTATTTTAGAGGCTATAATAAAGCTTTTAAAACAATGGAATGAGTTATGTATTACATTTGAAGCTAGACTAATATTACTATATATGATTATTCTTCCAAGGATTCTTTGTTTATTGCAATCAACATCTTTATTGCCTAATAAAAGCCTAATTAAAAATAGAAAAATATATTAATCTCCTTTCTGCGGTAGCCTAATATACCTTAAATCTCAACAAATCATGCAAGATTTTGGAAACAAGATTTTCCAAACATATAATCTTATTCCTTATCAGCCATCAGTCTCATTTTGTGGTTTTCTGTAGTGCTTACTGTCTGTAGGCTAATAGCTTTAGTATTGTCCCTACCCTCCATCCCTGTTGGTATCTTGCTGATATACTTGGTGACTTTGCAGTTGCCCACCCCTGCTGTAAATTTGATCTAGGAAACTCCTCCCAGTCTAGTGTCATTAGCTCATTCTACCTAATACAAAGAGAACATTTGATAAGGCCTTCTGTTTCTCCTTTTTCCCTTTCAAAAAAAAAATACCTGAATCTCCTTGTGTTCTGACTGTGCTTCTCAAACATTTTGGAAATATAGAGTATATTTTGGAGCATTTATTATAACTGTAATTGCCTTAATATTGCTACAACTCAAGTTCTCTAGGTTGCACTGCATCTGAATTTTTTTGTGTGTTTTAGCTGCTTTTCTGTATATATAGACTTCTCTGCATATGTAGAATAGCTACTTATTCTGCTGTGTTACTGTCTCTTAAATCGTTTTTCAGTTGTGCACTTGCCTTCCTTCATTTAAAAAGTTTTTAATTGCTAATTTTGTAGAGTTTTAATTGCATTTACTGTTTAGGACTACACACTCAAGTGCGTTAGCCTTTTCTGTGTTTATTTACTGTATTATTGCATTGTTTAGCCTGTTTCAACAAAAAAAAATACTATATTGTTTGCTCATTTCCCACCTTTCCTAGCCAGTCCATATCCTAGGCTTTGCTTGTCTCAGGACTTTATTTTCTGTGTTCAGAGCTATCCAGACCTTGCTGTGTTCGAGGGAAGTCCTACTGCTTACCAGTGGGACTGGTGAGCATTGTACTGCCTATCTAACACTAGAGGAGTGGTTTCCAGCTCTGAAATTGTAATTGTATTAGCCTTTTTGGACTGAGTTCTATCCCTTTCAACTTTCTGGCTTAAAAACGTGTGTGTTTGTGCATTTTTCAGATCGTGGAGCACTGCGAGGCTATAGTTAAATTATTCGAGGTGCCAGAAAGTCTGCTCTTCAAATTTTCCCTTAGAACTAGCTGATTTCTCAGTAGCAGCACTAAAATCTGAACCCCTGTGACTAGCACTTTCTCTAGAACCTGCTAGAAAGCACTAGGAAGCCTGAAACTGATACAAGCACTCAGCTCTCCTTGTCAATAAGGATAAATTAATCATAGGCACTAAACAGCCTATAATTGCAAAGTAACTTGCAAAGGTAAGGGAAAACAGTTCTTAAACTTTACAAAAAGCACCTAAAAAGGCATGTCCAAGGGACAGCTTCCGGTGATTTCTCTTGTCCACCTGATGAATCTGGGCATACTGGGGCAATCCGGCAACTGCCTCATGTACACAGACAATCCTGTCCTCCTACCACCCAACACTACAACCTGCGAGAGATGTACTTACATAGCCAAACTGGAAGCAAAGCTCTCTCTGGCCAAGATTGTGCTAGACAGTCAAGAGGAGAAGGTTAACACCTGCATTACACCTCAAGCAACTCATAGCCCTTCAAAACCCACACCATCAACACACACACATAGCAACACTAAACCCACATATGCGGAGACCCTTAACATTAACCTGCCCAAGCAACAAGGACCTCCGAAGCTGAAATGCAAACAAACACCAGTCACAACGAAAGTGACACATAGCTCACAACACCACTGTGCCACCCAACAACAGCCCCTAAAGCAAGACAATGTACCCAACACTTTAGTCATAAGTGACTCTATAGTCAGACACACTGATGTCCCACTCACCAGGCTGAACAAGGAGAAAATTACAGTTCTCTGCCTGTCAGGTGCCAGGATCCACCACATAACGCATGCACTCAAGTCACTCCACAACAAGTACAAATATGACTCTGTCATTGTCCATGCTGGAGTGAATGACTTGAGACGTACCTCCCTGGACTACATGAAAAGAGACATGGAAGAACTCTTGGATCATGTGACCCAGGCAGGTATGACCCTTGCCCTGAGTAGCATCTTGCCTTTGCCCAGAATGATACCACAGTATAAGGACAAAATGATTGACTTCAACAATTGGCTAAGCTTCTGGTGTCATTCAAAGGGGATCCAGTATTTGTCTGCCTGGGAAGACATGATCAACAAACCACGATGCTTTGCCAGAGATGGTCTGTACATGTCACCCCTGGGATTCAGGTTACCGGCTAAAGCTCTTGCCACCCCTATAGTGCCTTTCTTAGGCAAGGTTCAAAGGATAAAACCACCACCATAACAGATACAAGCATGCAAAATCTGAAGGTAATGCTTCTCAATGCTAGAAGTCTAAACCTCAAAATGCACTCTCTCGAAGCACTCCTAAAAATGGAGAACATTGATATCTGTGCAGTAACTGAGACCTGGTTCAAGGCTCCAGAGAGCACCCCTGCAATACCAGGCTACAATTCTTACCACACTTTTCGGCCACAAAACCAAGACCGAAACACTAAAGGTGGAGGAGTGTCCATATTCACCAAGGATATTCACACCTCCAGGCTAGTTGCCCAACACAATGCATCTGAAATTCTCAAGGTGCAACTAACACTAGGTAAGACTGCAATCCAAACTGTAGCTTGCTACAGATCCCCCACCATGCCCCAAGATTCTCACTACACTTTTCTAAACATACTGGAAAATATTAAGATACAACCAAACACCCTAATACTGGGTGATTTCAACTACCCTGCAATTAACTGGGAAAACTAATCGGGTACCAACTACTTTTCCCAACGGTTCTTGGAATTCATAAATTCCAATGCCCTGGATCAACTAATCCATTGTCCCACCAGGGGCTCCAATATCCTAGACCTGGTCATTACCAACAAGGGAGATAGATGATCCACACCAGTGGTCACCCCCTCATTGGTCAGGTCTGACCATAAGCAAATCACCCTTGACATCCACATCCCACCCCCACCCCCCAATAAGGAAACCTCCTTAAAAAACTTCTCTAAAGCCAACTTCATGCTACTGAAGTCAGAAGTGACAAACTTCACGACACCCACGCAGACAGGATCTGGATGTTCGACTGCAGAATCCTACACTAAGGCACTGTACGAGCACATCCACTCGTGCATGAAACGTGCCAGGTTGGTGTTGTAGCTGATTGAACCACAGAGGCCTATGCCCCTCCTTCCTCCTTCTCCCCCCCCTTCTTCCTCCCCCTTCTCTTCCCCTCCCTCTCCCCCCCCCTTTCCTCCCCCTTTTTTCCTTTCTTTCATTCCTGCTCCAGCCTTAGGAGACTTATATATACATATATTTTTATTATGTTTAATTGGGATATATTTAACCTCAGCACTCTGATCAGTTTTAGTTTTAGTCTCTGATAGTGATGTGCATTTTATATTCCTTTCTCCTCTCCTTCTATGAATGTAGGGGTTTAATATGTATAGATCTATGATAATATCAAGTAATGTTAGAACTGATGCTGCCCCAGCCTGTAATGTTATGATGCTACGCATTTGAAAGGTTGTTTGAGTTCATATATTGATTGTCTATTCTATTAGTATAAAATATACTTTATTTTTTGATATTCTATTTATAATGATTTTGATCTGTATTGTCATTATTTTTATATTTAAATTTTTTTTTTTTTTTATTCATATATAGTTATTTTTACAAATGGATAGATGTATTGTTGTCATTTTTATATACTTTTATGTATATAGATGGTCATGACTATGAATCAATTGAAATGTGATCTAGTGCCTTCTTTAAGAAGGAGTATTCTTCTCCTTAGTGTCTGAAGCTAATTATTTAGATATAGGAAGTATTTACCCTTTGAAATGTTGATTATCCGGTTTTTAATTGATTGATTTGATTGTTTAATTGTATGGATGGTTTTATATTTAAAGATGGGAGTTTGCCTTGTAAAATGTAACCTGAGGAAAGCGCTTGTTCTTTTTGTCAATAAAAATTCCTTGATTTATTTTCATGGTGGATCGTGGTGGTTCCTTGCAGCTTTACAAGTAATGAAATGTGCCATCCCAAATAAAACCAAGATGCTCTTCTCCAAAAAAAGGAAGTCAATCTGGTAGACCCCTGCTATAAACAATCTATACAACAGAAGGAAGAAACTGTTGCAGAAAAGAGGAAAATCCCAGGATGCAAAAAACTCCCTTACCAGCCTCAGTAAGAAGCTGAGATCCCTCATAAAATCCTCAAAAGCTAGTTACGAAAATAAAATTGCCAAAGATTCCAAAGACAACCACAAGGCATTCTATAGTTATGTCAAGAATCTAAATGGCAATGCTCAGATCTGCTCTGAGCTACAGCAGAATGGCATTAAATATACTGATCCCAAGGATATTGCCAATATCCTGGCAGATTGGTTTAGTGCCAACTTCACCCCCTCTTACCCCCTAAAGGGCCCATCTCAATACCAAAAGATTGCCAAATTCCAGTAATCATGGCCACACAGGTAGAAACCACACTCTCCAAAGCTAAAAATACAGTATCCATGGGACCAGATGACATCCCAGGCTGTGTACTATATGAACTACAAAATGAACTGGCACCTCACCTAAGTGTCATGTTTAATCATAGCCTCACCTCACACTTCATGCCCACTGAGTGGCGCACAGCTACAGTTATCCCGCTCCACAAGGGAGGATCCGCCTTGGATCCTGGGAACTACCATCCCATTAGTCTGACAAGCCTGATCTGTAAGGGCATGGAATTCATTATCATGGAACTTATAAACAAAGACATTGGCAACCTTCAAACACTGGACCCCACCCAGTTTGGGTTTGTGAAGGGCCGATCTTGTCTCCTGAATCTGATTGACTTCTTTGAATTAGTCTCCAGAGCTGTGAATGAGGGTAAGGCAGTCCACACAGCCTATCTGGACCTTGCCAAGGCCTTCAACGTCATCCCCCACTCTGGAATCATAGATAAACTTACTAAGCTGGGCATAAATCCCTATGTCACTCGATGGGTTGCCAACTGACTTACTGACAGAAACCAGACTGTAAAAGTAGCCGACTCCAAATCCAGCTCCAGACAAGTGACAAGTGGAGTACCTCAAGGTTCAGTCCTGGGACCACTCTTGTTTGGCATCTGCTTCTCTGAAGTACAGGCCAACACTAAGGGACTCTGGCTAACAAAGTTCGCAGATGACCGCAAACCTGGAGCCATTATTGAATCCTCAAATTATGTGGATATTCTACAAAAGGGCCTTACAGGAACAGATGTCTGGTGCCAGAGCCATGGGCTCAAGCTTAATGCCAAGAAATGTATAGTTATCCCCTTTGAAAAAAAAAACATGCACCCATGAATTACCACATAGGTGGCAGGACACTAAACATTGAAAGTGTGATGAGAGACTTAGGGACACAGGTGGACAGTGGTCTCACTTTCGATAACCACATCACCACAACAGTCAGGAAATCTTTCAATGCGGCACACCTCATCACTAAGGGCTTTTCATCCAGAAAAAAGGAGGTCATTGTCCCACTGTACTTATCCCTCATTAGACCCATTATAGAGTATAATGCCCCATTTGGTATGTACCTCACAAGACATCTGAAACAGCTGGAAAGGCCACAGAAATACTTCACTAAAAGAATCACAGGCCTAAATCAGATGCCATATGCTGACCATCTAAAAAACTCCAGCTATACTCTGTGGCATATCGTCTACTCAGAGGCAATCTCTGCTTAACATGCAAGGCCATGTCAAACCCTGAGCTGTTGGACATGCTCCACTTAAAGAAATCCCAATCCTTCAGAGCCACATGCTCCAGAGATATAAACCTTATCATCACAATGAACAAAACATGCTGGAGGGATAGGTTCCTGACCCAGAGACTTCCCATACTCTGGAATAGACTGCCCATACATGTCAAGCAGAGTGCCTCATTGGACCTCTTCAAAAGGAACCTTGATGATTGGATGGGAGATAGGAAATTCACCCCAGGGATGATGTCAGTCGCCCTGCTAGACAAGGGTCCAGAGAAGTAAATATTGTGGGAAGAAATATCCAGGGAATTGTTATGGCTAGGCTTGCATAAGCCCTAGGGCCAATAGCCTAGTACCAACCTATGAACTTATATTTAGCAAGATTATATTATGGTTAGATACATTATATCCGAGTTAATAGAAAAAACATATATGAACAAATTACTATAAAATATTCTTTTAATAAAACAGAAATATATAGTAATACATTTTTATGGTTGTAAAAACATATTTGGAAGGTAAATCATTTATTAATTGAAAATCATATTATATAAAATTAACTTTAAGATTAAAAAATACTTGATAAAAATCTTAAAATTGGAAATGTATTGTTTTCCACATAGCTCAATCACTAAAGTTTACAGAAAGTTTTAATAAATCAGATATAGACGTACTTGATAATGGACACATTAATGTGGTCTGGTTGGTTAGCTGAAAACACAATAATTACATTAGAAATAATAAGTAAAAATAAAAATTCTAATTCATATCATGAACAGATGTTTACATAATCATTGGACCTTTTTAAGGTAGCATGAGATAAAATATATGCCCAAATTATTAAACTATACATATATCTATCTTATGTTTACATATTTCTTAAACAAGGAAGTTTGTCTAAACTATATAAGCTGATTCAAACTAATAAGAAAGATTTTAACAAGAATAATTAGAATTTTCATTTCACTAAATACTATAATAGACAAGGAGTACAAAAACTAATGCTTAGGTCAATTAGGAAAACACTTTCTAGCCTGTATTGGAACATTTATACTTGTAGATGTATCCACAGAATTTGTATCACATATTATAAGTTGACAAAATTTAATAAAACTATAATAATATCTAATGTTGGAGGTGTAATAAAGAGATTAAAACAGGCTGGGTTCATATATTTGTAGATTGTATAGAGGTTATTACACATTGGTATAAGATTAATATGTTTTAAAGTGTAGTGGACTTTTAATAGGTTTATTGGTAAGTACTAGGCTAGTTGACATGTGGGGCATTTTAGGATTAACCAATTTTCCTTTTTATGCTCAAAATAGCCTGTCACTTCTGGTTATAGATTGCCCTTACCCATCCCATGTTTGATAAGAATATATCACTCCTAATGAGAATAACTGCGATCAAACCATAGATAATTTGAGGTGATGCATACATGGGATAAAGCCTTTAGGATCTGCGTCTGTTTATTTGTAGTACAGTGTGCAGTCCTGGGGTAATTGCTCTGCTTCTCATTCATAGATCTAAGTTGCTGTTGAAAATGAACAGGGGGTGTAATTTGTTCCATGTGGATGGGGAGCCTCTTGCAAAACAGCATTATCGTCTGCAAGATAATGCAGAAGACATTTAGATCCTTAGTATTTCTAATGCTATTTGACTTGCTGATGTGCAGTAAATCCATCAGTAAAGGGTTGGAGGATACCTTGTATGCTAGAAACGGGTTACCTCTTAGCAGTCTGAAAGATGCCGAATATAGTGGCAGGGCTTTGAGAAAGTCCACATAAAACATGTTTTTAGGTCTTGCATCCTTTTAGTAAGGTATCTCTGTGGATATTCCAGTTGCTGCAAGTGTCTGGACAGATTCATTCCAAAGGGAGCATTATATTCAATGACTGGCTTAATAAGTGGATAATTGTGTGCTAACAACAGTCACTATGCTAATAAATGTTCTTGTTCCATTTTCAATAGTAAGTAGATAGTATTCCATGTTTTGAAGCTTATTAGCAATTCCTATAAAGGCAATTACTAGGAAATGGAGATCTAGTACAATACCTACGTTTAAAGTAGTTTTGAACTAGCCACTATTCCATGTAAAAAAGAAAAAGCTATAATTAGATTAATATCTGAAAATGTAAACTATGGTTGTTGAAATAATATAGAAGCATTAATTGTTAGTGTTGAAAACATAATTTTACTTAAATGTATATATTATTGTGAATAGTCTGATATTTGCAGATATGATTGCATTTACTTGTCAATATGCTTTCTTTAAACTTTTATTAAACTGTTTGAAAACAGCAGAGGAAAAGACAGTTACATGCATTGTCTTTTTTATAATTTAACAAGAACTGTCACATAAAGCTAGGAAACAAATTGCACAAACATGAAGAGATTTTTTGGGGGGTTAAAATAATTCATTAGAAAAAAACAAAGAATCTTATAATGAAGGAGATGTTACTTATATAAAGGAATGTTTGCCAGTAGGGTAAGACAGTAGTCGAAATAAGTGACATTGAATAAGAACTGGAAGGAAATATGGCTTTCTGCTAATAGAAAAGTATGCTTATTAGGGCTGATGCACAAAAAATTTAAAAAAATGATGAAAATAAATATTTATTAAGCTGATGCACACAAAGTTTAAAAATGATGAAAATAAACTTATCAAGACTGAGGGAAGGGTCTTAAACATAACAGTTTAAATATGATGCAAACCACAGTTGTAGGAGATGCAGTATCAACAACAGCAAGAATGATAGTGAACCTGAGTATAATCATATCCGTGGTAAGCAGGCACAAAGTGGATCTGAGTATAATCATATCTGTGGTAAGCAGACACAGAGTGAACCTGAGTATAATCATATCCATGGTAAGCAGACACAGAGTGGACCTAAGTATAATCATATCAGTGGTAAGCAGACACAGAGTGAACCTGAGTATAATCATATCCTTAGTAAGCAGACACAGAGTGGCTCTGAGTATAATCATATCAGTGGTAAGCAGACACAGAGTGGACCTGAGTATAATCATATCCTTGGTAAGCAGACACAGAGTGGATCTGAGTATAATCATATCAGTGGTAAGCAGATAATGCAGTAGCACTGCCTGGATGGTCAGCACATAAGGTGGCATTGTCAGTACTAAACTGGAAACCAATCAATCGTTAATATTAGTGGTTAATAAGGTCATATCTGAGGTACTATGTCCATTTTTTGTGACCCCCCCTCACCTTTAACAGACAGTTCAAAGGACAGTCTAACACACCCAAAGTCATACAAAAAGATATTATATGTACTCTTGAAGAAGGAGGATAGAGCAGAATATGAAACATACATACAGGCTACAATAATACAATCCAGAAAGCCCTGATATGTATCAGAAGGAACAATTTAAAGATAAAAGCATATGGCTTAGTGGAGAAACAAGTTTTTTTTTTTTTTTTTTTTTTTTTCTACAGAGTAGTAGTAGATGACAATATCTTTCAGAAAAAGATATATGGTCAAAATGGCAACTGAATTATTTGTGATTGCATTTGTTTTCAGTCCATTGTTTAGATGGTCTGTTTGTGTAGTAAGCAAACCAAACAACTCCTATAAGCTAATGAGAAAACTTACATACTCAGTATTTTATAAGCTACCAGAACATCTACACAAGTTGCCACTATACTTTAAATATGTTGCTAGTGTAGGTTACCATTTTCCATACAATGTCTCATAGGTAAGTGTTAAATGCCAGCAGTATGTGTGACTCTGTCAACTACTATGGTCATGTGAGCAGCCAATACTAAAATTCTGCATATTGTACTACAGCTGTTCTTTTGTGCCTTTTTTCAATAAATATCTCTCTCTTTGAGGCTCATAGATATATAGAATAATGCTTGCCTACAAAGATAATAGTCAGTAAAGAACCCACTGTTTACCAGCTTTCCATTTCTTGTTTGGATCTACAGTTTGTTTACATTAGTTAAACCTCCTTTAAAAGTGGAAACTCTTTTCTGCTCTATCAAAACACCTAGCTTTCCTACTAAGGTTAGATCCCACCCCTCTCATCCATGTAGCATTCAATCTCACTTCACTTCCCAAACCTACCTCCAATTCCCACCCACTCCTACTTAGTCTACACTTAGAGCATTCTGTTTCAACCCCCTTTACATCTTCTAACCATGCTCCTTTCTGCCAACACTTCTGTACACTAATCATTACCTAAAACCTTCTATATCTACTCCTCCTTAATTAATTACCACTCAGTATTCACATTTTTCTAGCTAAAATGTTAGGATCAGAATTGTTCTTCAGGTCTACTTCTCAACATCATTATCTACTCCCTGCATATTTCACTAATGCTAACAGTCTTACCTCTAGGAAAGCTTTCTTTTCATTCATAGACTTCACAACTCAGTTTTGTTTGCAGTCATAGTTGCACTCTCACCCCTGAGCAATCTTTGCCTCTCACTTCCCTTTTATATATGCTAATCTCTGTACCTCACTTTAAGCATGCATGCAGTCTTCTACTCTCCCACTCCCTCCACATATACTCTTCCCTAAACTTTACCTTAATCTTATCATTCCTAGAAATCACTCTTTTTTTGCTATCACATTATCTTTATCTCATTGCTTTCTATTTGGAACCAAATGCTTTTAGACTCATCTCCCAGGTCCAATCCATATAAGACCTTAAGTCTGCTATTAGCCCCCCTTCTACCGCATTACTAGTTAAATGTCTCTAACTGATTTTATCTGTTTTGCATACCCATCTTCTTCATTATGATGCGATATATACAGAACTGCTTATTCTTTTGCTGTTCTTACTTCCTACCCACTTAACATTGCTTCAGCAGCACATTTAATGAAGCCATTTTCACCAACCATGCTATACCTCCCAAACCACAAAAATAAACTCTACCCAGAACACAACCATAATAGATTCCACCTTCTTCACCTACAGTACTATAAACTTTCTCAAATACAGGACACACCACACAGTCAAAATCTTATAATTTACAAACTATGTAGAAGAAATAAAGTCAAAACAAAATGTGACCATAGACACCATGTTTCCCTGAACCAAAAACACAGCAATGGCATTCACTCTATTCCCAGCCCAAATGGACCCTCTTACCTCTCATGCTAAAGCACCATCTTTTCTGCATAATATCCCACTAAACTCTCCTCCCTATACAGTTTGCATATAAGCATCAGAAGTTTGTGTAATTTACAGTCACCTGATATGGTAGTAGTAAGAGAAACATGGCTGAAAAAGCGATTAAAGATAATGAAATTTGACCTCCTGATTAGAATATTCTCAGGGCTGACATAAAACATAAATGAGATGGTAAGAGTTGCAACTATGTATAAAAATACTCTTCTGTTTACCCAATCACTTCAATACCCTCCCGAATTTCACAACAAAAAAATCTTATATATCATAAAAGCCAATATTCCCCCCTGGACACAATCACAACACCATAGAAGATTTATTTTCTGCTGCATCTCATATAACACCCTCCAGGAAAGCTAATATAAGGTGATTTCAATACTGACGTGCTATCAGTCTCTTCTGACATATCTACACATGCCATATATGAATTTATATGCAATTACAAAATTGATCACCACCCCCCCCCACTCATTTCATTAACGATAACAAGAAAACCATAATTGACTGGATCCTGACCTCCAGAAAAAATAAAATTAATACCCAAGGCACCTTCACACACTGAGTGACCATTCCCAATTTTTTTGCCATCACAAAGCAAAATAATATCTAGAAAAAACATACAATTCAATGTAGCCCATAACCTCTCTCATTTCCACAAAGACATTTTCATCTACTACCTAAAAGTCTGTAATTGACATAACCTAAAATGTATACCTCTAGATGATGGGGTATCAATTAAATACAATATTTCAAAGCATCTTAAAAGATCTGCTTCCAATTAGAAAAGAAAAATGTATTAAATCCAATCCTGACCTTTGGCTGTTCAGAAATATAAAACATTTTATTAGATAAATAGACAGCATGTGGAAACTCTGCAGTAAGAATAAAACTCAGTCAAATCTTCAAACATTCTGACAGGTTTGAAACCATTCCAAATAGCAGATTAAGTTATGTATAAATATATGTTACATAAACTGACAAAACAAAAATTACGAGTATCTCAAAATATTCTGGTCCTCGGTAAATCAGATGCTTAACTCTAGCTGTTTTATGCAACCTACACTTACACTTAAACCCAACAGTAAATTAGTAAGCATTGTTATTGTTTTAACATCCACTTTTCATTCAACCCTTTTCCACCTTACTCAGAAGCTCTTCCCAGACGAATTTCCAAACTTCATTATATCCTACCAATCATTCCTATAGCTTCTCTTTACTGTCTGCACCCAGTTCTGCTATCACACGACTTCTACAGTAAACTATAGTCACCTCCCCTGAAACCTGCCAGCTGAATATCTGAACTCATCAGATGAGGCTATATACTAGGCAGTCTTGTTTTTAATAATATGTTCTATTGGTGAATCTTATAGCTCTCTCCTATAGAAAAAATTCCATGTTCTCCCTTTATATATAGGTAGCTTACTAATTATAGACCCAGTGCTATCCTTTCCCCTTATCTAAAATCCTTGAGAAGTATATAAAGTCTCAAATTCTAAGCTATATCACTCAAAATGTTCTCCATCTCAGCACAGCTTTCATCCCCACTATATCACAACTTCCACATTCCTAAGCTTTGCAACACAGTTAACACAAAAATCAATGAATATGACTTACTATTTGCCCCTTTCCTATAACTATCCAAAGTTTTGACATTGTCACTCACTCCATTCTTTTACAAAAACTCTGTAACCTAGGCCTCAGTGACCTATCTTTATATTATATTTATTTATTTATTTATTTATTTATTTATTGACATTTGTTAACTGGGTTAGTCCAGTTGGCTCAGAAACCCATTTTCAGTGGAGACCCGAGGAGAAAAGCTCCAGTTATATTTAATATATATGTTAACAAAGAATACAAGATAAATTTAGTTACATTCAGTGTACCTTTTACAGAGAAAAACAAGTTTCAGTTAGTTACATTCATTTAACATTTTGCAGTTCTATAACTACCTCTCAGATAGATTCCAATCAGTAAAATGGCTCAAGAATATGCTATCTTTTCTTATTTTCCAGTTCCTGTTTAATATCTTCTTTGATGACCTCTGCATGGCTTGTAAAATTGCCACCTTCGTACAAATTACTGATAACTCTACCTTTATCTGATCTATAAATAACCTTGGCATCCTAAAATGTCTGACCCAGACATCCTTTATTTCAGTAGAAATTTGGTTGGTAAGCTCCAGGCGATTCCTCAAACTTAATAAATCCAAATCAGTTTGTTTTAGTCCCTAAGAACTTGCTACCAAAAAAACTTCCTTTTCTATCGTGTCTTCTAACAGCACTAAAATTGAACTTGTCACACACAGTCACTCCAAACATCTAAGTGTTTGTATAGATGAAGACCTGACATTTGTCATACACATACAACGTGTAGTAAAAACACACCAAAAACTATGTCTATATAAAGGGCAAAACCATATTTGCATGAATCTGCAACAAAACATATTGCCCTTTCTCTCCTCACGCCACTGTCATTTACTCAACACTTGTTTTCACTAAAACCATTTAGCCCATCTAAACAAGCTCAAACAATGTAACAGCAATGTAGCAGCATTTGCTGGCAATCCTCCCCATAGAACCCATCACTATCTGACTATTAGAGATCTTCAGTGACTAGAACTACAACACTAATAGACTCCTAACTTCCTATCATCCTTAGCCTTATCTGCAAACCAAACAGTGGTCCAGCACTTGTAAATCTTAGACAGCTATGTAATCCTTGCTGGCCACTACACTCCTCTGATAACCTCTTATCACATATATCTAAACCCAAAACTGCTGCTAGTAACTGTCTTCATTGTTATTATGTATCCAAAGCCTGGATTCCATCCCTCTAACACTAAAGAAAGGTCACTCTTTAAAGTCCATTGAAATACAACTAAAGTCTCATCTGTTCAACTCATGCCTCTGACTGTGATCTGCACATGGATAGTGTTGGCTCCTTTTCCCCTCTATATTCTCTCTTGGTTCCTTTCATGTCACCCTACTGTTTAAACTGTGTACTATTCATTTTTTGTAATACTTTTGGTGTCTGAAAATTACTATGATGATAGTAATAAATAGTAGAGATAGTAGATAATAATTTTGTTTTTCCTCTGTTTCCTCTAATTTCCATCTAACCATCCTTTTAATTTCCTCTTTCTGTTTCATCTATAGACTGCAATCTTATTACTCCAGATTGGGGTTCTAAATTGTTAAAGTTGATAGCATCCTCTTTTAAAAAATAGGTATTTTGTTTAATAGATAATCATATTAGAAAAATTATTTGACCATGTTCTACATCTATATTTCCTGTCTGTAGCTTGTCTAATCTAAACAATATTCTCCTGCTAGCTTGATTATTTGTGATTATGCAATGACTGTCCATTAACATTTGTAAAGAAGCATGTTGATTGGTCAGCCCAACCAGTGTACCTGTTGTAAATCGAGCATATACCAATGAAAAAAGGTTTGGTCGCCCGGACATTCTTCCATTAGTATATGCTATAATTTTTTGGGTCTATATTAGATATTTGAACGTTTAAAAGTTCGAATCACTAAAGGACGAACTTTAGTGATCGAACTTTGAAAAGTTTGAATATCTATAAAAACAATATTTAAAAAAAAAAGAAAAAGTAAAGGGTTTAAGCAAGGGGGCAAGCCCCCCTGCACCCCCCACACCCCCCACTACTTAAATATACCAACTCTGAGATCGCACTTCGGGACACGTAAAATTTCCCATTTCCTACACTGTAGCATGATCTTGTAGTTGGTATATTTAAGAAGCGGGGGGTGGGGCCGCAGCCCCCCATGTGGGGGGGTGCAGGGGGGCTTGCCCCTCTGCTTACACTCTTTAGTTTTTCATTGTTTCATGTTGTGTTTTCTTACATTTTTATGTATATTTGAAATTTTAAAAGTTCTATCACTAAAATTCGTTCTTTAGTGATTCAAACTTTTAAACATTCAAATATCTAATATAGACTCAATTTTTTTATGTTTTTTCACCATAAAAATTAATAATAAAATTAAAAATGCAGACAGTCCAGAGGTATGAAAGAGACAGGACAAAGAAAATACTAGGAAAATCAGGTATGTTATCAAAACTAAAGAAACATACCTGATTTTCCTGGTATTTTCTCTGTCCTGTCTGTCTTGTACCTCTAAAGTGACCTTTTAAACAAAAAAAAAAAATAAATAAATAAAAGGAACAACGGAGACCTTCCTTTCTCCATTGATTCCTTTCCAAAGCACTGATGTAGTGCGTAAGTGTGGGAATACGAGTTCCATACACATGTGCAGTACATCCAAAAAACAGCAGGATATCTATGGAAAGTGGAAGAATACCATGCAGCCATTATACAAAGGCATTATTTAAGAAAAGTAAGTAATTTTTTTCTTAAATAATGTCATTGTATAATAGCAATGACTGACTCTTGAGTGCAATATATTGAAGCTTTACCCACAGTTGGCTTTGTTTAAGCCCTCATGATTAAACCACACCAACCATGGGTAGATCTTCAATATACCACACCCACACCGTCTGCTATTGCTATAATAATTGCTCTAACTAGTGTCTCTATTCATCTTAGGCCGCGGTGGTGCAGCGGTTAGCATTGTCTCCTCACAGCAAGAGGCTCTCCAGTTCGATTCTTGGCTGGAGTGCCTTCTGTGTGGAGTCTGCATGCCCTTCCCATGGTCAAGTGATGTTAAAGACATGCAGGTAGGTGTGTGCATGAATGGGTGTGCCTTCTTTGAAAGCTGAGCATCGGGTTGGCACCTTGGCACCATAAAAATCCACTGCCAATCATTAACGGACTGGAGTTCCACTGTGGTGACCCCTAACTGGGAAAAGCCTAAAGACATTAGTTAGTGCCTTTTATTAATATAATTTTGACTTGTGTATACATTTTTTCCTATAGCCTTTCTCCATGGGCTCACACTGAAAGGGGACTTGAGCACATTGAAACTCTCCCAGTATATAAAGCAATAAATAAATAGCAATTTAAATCCATACACAATTAAATAAATGCACAAATGTGCAACTTGCATACAGATCATCATGCCTAAATAAAAGTAATGGAAGTAATAATAAACAGAGAGAGTGATGATGGAATGTTAAATAAATTGTTAGATCGAATCTGCTGTTTAGATATCTAGAACATAAGGAAACATGGCAGATTATATGAACTAAGTGATCCTTATCTGCCAGCAAAACATACATTACTGTGTTAGGCCTGATTGATATAAATCATCTCACATATATCTTTCAATATCATCTTTTCTGCTCCTTATTTGTACTAATGACTGAATTTGTTACAAGTCACTGCTGATAAATACTCTGTGATTCATTTGTTTGATTGTTGCATGACATTCTCTTCTTGAGTACATCCATAGCTTAGCTTGCTCTTTGGTGTTAGTCTACCTCTTCTGTTTTATTGGGTAAACGTGATAAAGATGACACCTCTGCACTGTACAGCTTGTGGCTGTGTTTGCTATATTAAGAGCAGCTTGCCATATTCTCACTAATAAAATGTGGATCTGTACTTCATCCACAATCACAGTAATCAGGATAATGTGGATCTGTACTTCATCCAGAATCCAAGTTATCAGGATCCCACCCTTATGAGTCATATTCAAATTCACACCAGAAAGCATACACATTCATTCTCATCTCTCTGATATTATGTACAGTTTTACAGTTTATGTGTCTGTAGTCTCTGGGGTGGTCTGTTTTTTCATGTTCAATCATTTAACAGGCTTTGTTTTTGCACAGTCTGTGATCCAGAAATGTTTTTAAATTTTGTTACTAGTATGTAAAAAGAGACCTTAGTTTACTGTGCTGCCTTATGTCAGATTAGAAGAGATAGTGTACTGAGTGGAAAGTGAAAACATCAGCAACAAATTATCTGTGTAACAATGGGTTGTATGGAGATCTAGTTTACATTTATATTTATCATCCACATGGCTCACGTTGTTTATGTACTGAAGGCAAGGTGTTTGCATTTTGGTTTCTCTGCAATATGCATCTATTCAAATGTCGCTGTTATTGTTACAAAGTTTAAAGGGAATTCTGGTTTAACATTTCACTGTCAGACACTATTTTTTGATAGAATTCATTGGGTTTTAGCTGGTGTCACCTCTGCTTCCTCTCATCCCTTTGCTGATAACATATCGTTAAATAATTCTTTACTTGTGCCCTATGAACCATAAACTAATAATTTATCTTCTTTTAGTTGAACGTCTAGATCTTAATGTGATGATTTCTGCCATGACCTTTTGTAATTTCTGGGTTGTGCCCCAAACTGAAATGTTAGTTCTGTATTCACTGATAAGAATTCTTCAGCGCCTATTGCCTTTCTTTGTATTTTATGTAATGTATTAGAAAAAACACTGAATTAAATATGATTATTTTAATAATGGCACAGATATGTCAACAGGAAAATAATAAGTTTTTTTCTATAGTACTATAATAAAATTAGCAATATGGGGCTGTATATTGTGCCAAGGTTTTAGCTTCCTGCTGTAAATAACATGTTCTGTGTTACATTACGGACTCCTATAAAGAAAACCACAGCCCTTAAAACTGAACTATTTGTGATTTACACTGTTATTACGACCATCTTAATGGAAATCTCAAAACTGTTTTTTTAATACAATTAAATAGGCTTTGCTTCCCCAAATTCTCAAGATGGAATTGTTTTAGTTGTGATCACATTTCCTCTTATTTCTTGCTGTTCTTCATCATTATAACTTATTCTGATTTTGGCCTTTTTATACATAATCCAGAGCCACGTAATTGTATGGGTGGAATAAAAAACAGGAAAAACAGCAATAACTGTCGAGCTTCTCAGCTTCATTTGTTACCGGTTTGAGAAACATTCAATGTTTCCTCCCTGCGAGTTTAATTGATTCCATCCACAAGTGTCATAGCACACAGAAACAACTTTCTCACATTGCATGACTTACTGAAATTGATATGCAGTGTCATTACCAAATATTTTCAGTTTTGAAACAAGGCTGACTCTTCCATTTAATAACGTAACTCACTTTCTTCACTGTGATTATATAGCATGTCATGATTTCTTAAGTTAATAATTTTGCATAGCATAAGAACTTTATCTGTTTTTTACATAATGTCATCCTAAAGGCAGTTTGTTCAGAACTCAGGAAATGTCCAGCAGATCTTCTCAATTACAACAGTCACAATGCTGATACCATGCTTTATAACTTGGTGGTTCAGAGTGTAACATCAAATTAAGGCTGATTTAGAGAGCCAGACCTAAATAATTCATAGTATGTATACCAGAACCATAGAAATAATGACGCCCAGACTAAGACTCGGATTAGTTGGAGGAAACCACTAATAAAGGAGAAGAATAACAAGCCACATCTTTGTTATCTGTTCTTTGGTTGCATAAGGCATGATACATTGGACTGAACACTCTTCTCAAAATCCCTGGTGGACATTATGGATGGATGAAGTCATCTGCCCAAAGGGATTCAATGTTTCAACATTCACTACTGTGAATGTTTGCTCTTCTGTCAGAAACACACACACACACACACACACACACACACACACACACACACACACACACACACACACACACACACACACACACACACACACACACACACACACACACACACACACACACACACACACACACCTGATTATCGCAGGTCTTCTGTCAAAAAAATCTATCCATACATCTCTTTGTTGGATGCTCTAGTATCCTCTTGACTTTTTCTTTCACCAAATTGTCTTCTTTCCTGCATATATGCTCAATGCACCATAATCTGCTCTCGTTGATATGCTCTGCTATTGGAGCTACTTTGGCTTCTGCTTCTGATGCCTTCTTCATCTGTTCCACAGTGTGCATCCTACCACACATCTAAGGCACTTCATTTCCATACCCTCTAGCTTTCTCAACTGCTTTGCCTTCACTGCCCAAGTTTATCTCACCACTGTTTGATACACCTTACTTTTCAGCTTCTTTGACATACTTCTGTTAGGTCCTACCCTTGACATTCTGCACCAGCTGGTCGCTGTCCTCATATTCAGCTTTGACCTTCTCATTCAGGCTTCCCTTATTCTTATCCACTACCCCAACGGATTTGAAGCTATTAATTTGATCTGCTATTTTCCCTTCTATGTCAGTATTGAACTTATTCTGATTTCCCCCATTTGTTGTCATTACAACAAATTTATCTGTACCTAGTGTCCTCCTGTGTGCCTGTAGCTTTGCATTCCATTCCCTTATCATTTGTTGAAGGTACTAAGTTCAATCCTGACCTCCAGCCAATGCCTCTGTGGAGTTTGTGATTGTTCATCATATAGCAAATGCTCAAAAGAGGGCATACAAAAAGAGTGATGTTTTTAGATAAAAATTAAAAAAAAATTGAAGGAGCTTAAGCCCCCATCACTCACTGAGAAGTATAAACACCAATTCTGAGATCAAACAACAGTGGGATAAAGTAAAATCCCTAAAGCCCATTGCACTATGATTTGCACACAATGCAGCTGGCAGGCTAAAAATTGTTCTGTAATTCATTCATTCTTTTGAGCATTCACTGTTACAGACTGCAGACAGAGTTTGCTTGTTCTCTCTGTGTCTCTATAGGATTCCTCCCACCTCTCAAAAATATGCTGGGTATTTTTACCAGAATCTCACCCAAGAATGAAGTTGTGAGAAGTATCACAGACTCTAGATGGTGCCTATTTGAAAAGAGTTGTACAGATCAACCACTTTGGGCATCATCTGTGGTGTGCAATATTCTCTAGATAGAAGAAAATTGATCACAGATTGAGTGCCATATCAGGGTTAGTCAATCAATGGTGTAAACATTGGTGCTAGGGGATTTGGCCAAGTTGACTAAAGTCACCAAAAATGGGCATGGATTTTTGACTGTGATAAGTGGATTCAGGACCCATCTATGCCAGAGACCCATGCCAATGGTGGGAGGGCTCTAAGTGCTCCTATTGGCCAGTGACTACCTGCCATACAGCCCAGCAGCCCTGGCTCAATAACCTACTGGCTGACTGGTGTCCATTTGTCCAGCTTGGGCAACTGGGATAGTTCTGTTGAGTAAAACTGGGCATAAAACTAATCAACATGCCAAGCATGAACTAAGCATTGATACATTCAATTTAGGTTCTCTGACAAGATGCAACTTGGAAGAGGAAAGCATGATGATATGGAGAATGCTGGACATCCTCTGCATCCCAGAGACAAGCTGGAGAGGCACTTTAGCAAAAACACTTGGCTTAGGCTCTAGACTCTACTACTCGGGGGAAAGACTGGCTTGAAATGATGTAGGAACTGTGATGAGGGAGAAGCTTCAGAAGACAGAGAGGGATGCCATCAGTATTACTGACAGACTCATAGCAATCAGACGTGAGTGTAAGGATTGGGTTGTGATAGCAAAAAAAAGTGCATTTGGACAGCAGCTGCTGAAACTTCTAGGAAAAGTAGGGCAACATGAGTTGATGTTGATGTAGGTGACTTGAATGCATATATCAGGACAGACGGAGCAGGATATGAGGACTGCCTATGTCCACGTGGGTGAAGCAAATGGAGTGAAGGAGGAAGCCATTCTAGATTCCTGCCTGGCAAATGGCTTGATGACAGCCAACATGTACTTCAGCAAGGAAGAGAGAAAGGGAGTCACAAGATCACATTCAAGAGTGACCAACATGCAACCCAGGTAGACTCCCACCTAGTAAGGAAAGGGCAATGGGGTAGAATCAGTGACTGCAAAGTCATCCCCAGTGAGAAAGCCAGCCTACAGCTATAACAACTAGTTGCCTCAATCATCTTCAAGCTGTGGTCAGTGAAGGTACTAAGGTCAAGAGAGACTAGGATGAAAACCTGGAAGTTAACAGAAGAAAAGAAAAGAGTTCAAGGAAATACTCAGACCTCTAGCATCTCAGATAGAAGTCAAATAGGTGGAGGTCAAGAATGACAGCACCTCAAATCAGCATGTGTAAGGACCATAGAACAGATATCTAGTTGAGCCAAGTGTGGAAATAAAGTGCTTAAGCAAAGCTAGTGGTGGAGGGTAGAAATACACAAAGTCATCAACAGAAAAAAGTAGTGCAGGAAAAAGTGGGAGATAGAAAAGACAGACCAGGCTAAGACAAAATACTGGATGACCAACAAAGAGGCTAAAAAAGCAGTTGCAATTGCAAAAGGCAAGGCATGAGGAGCTCACTGTCAGCTTCCAGAAAGTGACTCAGCACATGGCACAAAGATACTCTATCAGGTTGGAAAGCAAAGCAAAAATAGAAATATAATGAAGATAGTTAGACACTCTTCATAAGGGGATGCTACCAATGCCCTACTCATCAGCCCACTGAACATCAAAGGCAGATGGAAGGAATGCTTCCAACAACGTCTGAATAACCCCCCCCCCCGAAGATGTACTGCCATAGTCACAGGTAACAATGAAAGAAAAAGAGGATCCTATTCTTGCAGAATTAAGAACAGTGCTATGGAAAATTAATTCAGGGAAAGCAGCAGGTCCAAATAACATCACGGCAGATGTGATCAAGATGTTGGGTGAGTCAGGGGAGAAATGGCTCCTGAGGGTACTCATAGCAGTATGGAGAGAAATGCCTATCCTAAATGAGTGCAGAATAAGCATATAAGTGCCAGTATATAGGGGCAAAGGTTGTGGGCAGGTTCCCTATTAAAATCACGAAGGTCCACTTACCCGAATACTTAAACGCCGACACATATACGTCGAAATGTGAAAACACCAATCGTCCTGAAGCGCGAAATCTGAAATGTCGAATCGTCATGGATGGCCCTTCCACGGTATAACTCAGTAAGGTAAGTGTGCGATAGTTACTGACCTTATGATTAGGGTGCGGGTTAAGGTAATTGTATAGATAGTAATAGTGTGCGATAGTTATGGACTTTACGTTTAGGGTGCGGGTTAAGGTAAGTGCATAGATAGTAATGTATGCAAGGTTTCGTGTAGGGTTAGAAATAGGGTTTTGTTAAGTGTATGTGTGTGGGTTATTTATTTTGTTTGGGTATAGCTCCGTAAGGTATGTGTGCGATAGTTATGGACTTTAGGGTTAGAGTGCAGGTTAAGGTAAGTGCATAGACAGTAATGTATTTAAGGTTTAGTGTAGGGTTAAAAGTAGGGTTTTGGTTAGTGTATGTATGTGGTTTATTTATTTTGTTTGGGTAGGTAGTACGTAGTGCATGGTGGGGTTGGACAACTATGACGGTTTGAGATTTTGAATTTCGGGATTTATGGTGTTCGGTATATTCGCGGTTCGGGTAATATGTGTCGATGATTCTGTATTCGCTGTTTAGGACTTTTGTGGTTGTAATATAGACCCTGTGGGTAGTATAAAGATATAAAACTCCTGTCACACTACATGTTAGGTCTGAAAAGGGTGACTGATAAATGAATATGCATAGTAGTAAAAAGTAAGACAGGAGATGTGCAGTTCATATTCAGATCAGAGTGCATCACAACTGAACTGATATTTGCAGTCAGACTGACACTTAAGAAGTGATGAAGAAAAAGTCCAACTGAGCATTCCTAGACTTGGAGAAAGCATGTGACAAGGTGACAAGAAAGCTGATTTTGGACAGTCCTGCAATGTTCAAAAGTCCCGGAAACATTGATGTAATTATTTCAGGCTATGTACAAGGACCCAATAACACAAGTACTAACAATGTTCAGACTCACATAGGGGATGTGGCTGTGCATCAGTGTTCAGCTTTCAGCCCACTGCTTTTCATACTGGTGATGGGTTACCTTAGCAAACAGGTCAGACAGGACAGATCGAATAATTTGCTGTATGCTGGTGATGTGATATTACAGAAAGACACTGAACAAGAACTTCAGCTATGATCAGCATTCCAGAATCCTTTTTATCTTCTTTTTCTTCATTCCAGCAGCTGACACTTCACTCCTGGGTAACCATGACTCAGGTGCAGTACTTTATCTGCATTAAATCTCAACTGCCACCTTTCAATTTGCTTAGTCATCCTTTCCATATTCTTACTAAAGTTAGACTATGTGAATCAATATTCACTTACTTCTTCTCTAACTGGATCATGTCTGCTGGACTGCCTGTACCTGGCAAGAACCCATTTTCCTGGACATTTTTGTCCTTTAGGAAATCATTCACTCATGGTAATCTCTATGAAATTTATTGCTACGGTTGTTAGACTAACAGTGCTATAGTTCTCTGGATATTTCTTCCTATCCTACTTGATATTCTTTTTCCAGGTCTTCAGGTACCCATGCAATTACCAGCAATCTGTCAGGGAATCTGCCAGTACACTGGCCACAAAGATCAGATTCCTAAATACCATGGTCTACATGCTTTATCCTTCTCTAAAGAAGCCAGTTCTTTTTCAGTCTTACTATACACTCTCTCAACAAACTACACACATTAAACCACTCAATGGTCACTGTTGGTTAATGGTGTGTTCATCTGTTTATCCTTGATTCATTCACCTTGATTAGGATAAAATCTAGAATTATATCCTTTTTGGCACATTTCTGAACACATTGTCTGAAACCTTCCTAGTCCAAGACTTCAATTAATTCTTGATCTGTCACTCTGCTGCACCTGAGCTGGGGAGGGACGGGAGCAAGGTAACATATTACACAGAGTGTTGCTGCTTGGCCCACCATATAAAACAAGAAAGAAGAAAGGCAATGCAGAGAGAGAGAGAGAGAGAGAGAAAGACAGAGACAGAGACAGAGACAGAGAGAAGCCTGATGCCTAGGAGAAAATTATTCAGATGAGTCGGTAAACAGAACACAGGGAAGTTCATTTAAAAAGCAGAGACAGAGAGAAAAAGTGATTGAGAGTCTCATTGAGTGCACTGCTGTCCTGCGAAAACTGGTGAACTACAGCTATCTGAGCAAAAGGGACTGATGTAAAAGGAAGAGGAGACTGGGGTTTGAGTAAAGAACATTGTTAGTAAGAGAAATAAATTAAATGTAATAGGCAGAGTAAGGCTATTATTAATAAAGTATGTGTGTTATATGAAAGGATAGTTTATATGCTTCCAAATGACAGACTGCTGGAATGGGTTTTGGGCTATAGTTCTGTGAAAAGTACTAAAATGTTTGTGTGTGAGTGTATGCGTGTGTGTGCGTACATGTGTCCATGTGTGTGCAAGCACGCGGGTGCTCGTGTGTGTGTGTCTGTTTGTATCTATATACGTCTATCTGCCTCTGTCTACATATATATATATATATATATATATATATATATATATATATATATATATATATATATATATATATATATATATATATATATATAGGTGTAGGGCACTGGCTATAATGGACAATGCCCCAACATCCAGTTTAGTGACATCATAATGTCAAAATCACAAATATCAACACGTTCTGTGCATGCTCCAGGGATTACCCCAGAGTGAACTAAACTAATGACAATTGTTTTTGCAGGGGGGGCAGGCACCTCTGCACCCACCATACCCTCTGTTAATATATACTAACTCCAATTTAATCATGGATTGTTGATCTTGTACACCTGTCAACTGCCTGTCTGTGTTGACCAAATGGTCTCACTCTGTTGGGTGTTGTGGCATATTCTATTTGATCCAGTGCTTGGCACCTATATATATATATATATATATATATATATATATATATATATATATATATATATATATATATATATATATATATATATATATATATATATATATATATATATATATACAATTTATTATGTTTAATATGAATTTCACTGAATCATAGATCAGTGAAAAAAATCAACTGAAAAGTCATATCACTGAATCACAATTTAGAGAAAATTTCATATGCATATTATATATCTCTGAAAGTTTTTTTTTTTTTTTTTTGCAGGAAGACAAGCCTCACTGTATCCCTGACATTTCCTTACTTAAATATACTTACTCTATAGTGAAACACGCATGGAGCAAAGAGAAA
Organism: Protopterus annectens; assembly: GCF_019279795.1. Lineage (NCBI taxonomy): Eukaryota > Metazoa > Chordata > Ceratodontiformes > Protopteridae > Protopterus > Protopterus annectens. The sequence goes on along the minus strand of NC_056733.1, from coordinate 1,186,650,403 downwards.
ATGTCACACATACACACACTCTGAATCACAGCTGCCACATAAACAGAAACTTCTAGACACGGGAGGTAACACATGAGCATTGGCATCGTCAAGGCAAAAATGTTTTCTACAGTAGTTTGTATTAAAATAAAAAAAAGAGTGGTCTTAACTACACTCAATTGCACCTGAATGAATTGAAGGGAATTGTGCTGTTTTACCAGTCTAGAGGTATATTTATCTTTAATGAATATGGCTACACCACTTTCTTTAGTTCTCACACCTTCATTTTGTGGTCTGAATGTGTGGAAGGAAATGCAATCTGGTGTAGCTGGGGTGCTTTCCACAGCCTTAAACCAGGTCTCAGTGACTGCACAACTGTCAGCATCTTCCAAGGTGAGGACTGCTTCCAGTGAGTGCAGTTTCTTGTTACAACTCCTAACATTTACCAGCATAACCTTGAGGTTGTCTTTAGAGGGTATTTTATGTTGGGAATTTTGTTCTGTTGACATTGCCTAAAAAGGCACTATGGGGGTGGCAACAGCCTTAGCCATTAACTGAAATCCCAGGGTTGACAGATGAAGATCATTTTTGGCAAAGCATCGAAATCTGTCAACCATGTCATCCCAGGCTGACAGATATTGGATCCCCTTTGGATGATAATAGAAGCTAAACCAATTTTTGAAGTCAATCATTTTTTGTTTATATTGAGGTGTCATCCTAGGCAAAGGTAAAATGCTGCTTAAGGCTATGGACATACCTGCCTGAAACACATAATCAGAGAGGTCAGTCATGTTTCTCTTCATATAGTCCATTGAGGTACATCTCAAGTTGTTCACACCAACATGTACTATGATGGAGTCATAACTCTGCCTGTTGTTGAAAAACTTGAGTGTGTGTGTGTGTGTGTGTGTGTGTGTGTGTGTGTGTGTGTGTGTGTGTGTGTGTGTGTGTGTGTGTGTGTGTGTGTGTGTGTGTGATGTGGTGGACTATGGCACCTTACAGACAGCTGACTTTGACCTTTTCTTTATCCAGCCTGGTGAAAGGACATCTGTGTGTCTCACAATTGAGTCAGCTATAACTAAGAAGTTTGTTTTTGTGTTATGCCTTAGGGGCTTGACTGATGAGAGACTGATGTGTGATATATTATGTGTACTATGTTCTGCAGAAGATATATTATGTGAAGCATGCCTGTGGTTTTTGTGTTTGGGAGGTCTCTGGTGTTTAGGTAAGCTTCTGGTAAGGACCCCCGCATATGTAGGTTTATGTGTTGTTGGTTTGTTAGGTGCAGGAGGTGAGGTGTGCATGCTGATAACCTGCATAATATCAGATGAACTGACCAGTGAGCAAGAGAGCCTGGATTCTAGGTTCTTGGTATAGATGCATCTCTCACATAATGAATTTGTGTGGACTAGAAGAAGTGGGTTGCCAATGTACATGAGGCAATTGCTACATTGCCTCAGGATGCCCAAGTCGAACAGGTTGGTTGAAGAAACTGTGGGAAATTGTCTGTCCATAATAATAGGTAAGTTGATGTGGTCAGAAAACAGGGATAAGACAGAAAGGACCAGGTAAAGTAGAGGATAGGAGAAGTGGACAAAAAATACAAAGGGCTAGCGGGTAGGATCTGTGTTGGTACCTCAGGAGCTTCACTGAATGTATTACCTCTCAGTCAGGGACAATCATGAGAACTCACCGATGGATGACCAGCAGAGAACTAAGGGAAAATTTGCAAGCAGAAGTGCTTGTATTAATACTGCCAATGGTGCCCTCCAGTGTGTGGCAGTACACGATGTGCAAACAGGTGCAAACCCGTGCAAACACGGTGCTTATGTAGCAAATAACAGAAAAATGATTTTAGCAAATGAATCAATAAAAAAAGATCAAACCTGAGCTCTGTCCCAGCAACCTTCAATCAGATGATTTCTAACTGCACACTGCTGCCACTAGGGTATAAGCGAACCCCCTCCAACAAAAGATGGCCTGGTTAGTGCTGAAGTTGTACAAACAGAACTAGGTTCATTAGGTCTGAATCTAGTCTATACTAAAGCAAATAAAGTGCAACCATTTCAGAAAAAAAAAAACAGTTCAAATAAGCAGTCATGTGGTAAAAATGTAGTTCAAAAGAATAATATACAGTGAACAATTCCACTTAAGTTTTGCAGAAATCAGCAGATGCCTTGGATTGATCAGATAAATACAGCAGAGCAGTAGTTTTCCTACTATTTTTCTTGCAGATTTAAATACTGGGGGGGGGGGGGTTGTAAACATTCCCACAAAGTGTAGAGTAAGCGTACACTTAGTATAATCTTTCTGAGAGACTAAAGCACAAAAAATGTGGTAGGGATGTTCTTGAATACAGACTGTGTACACTTAGTGTAGGTGTTATTGAATCTGGCCCTAAGCTTAGAAATACTATGGTTACCATTTAAATTTATTCTTAATATCCAAATGGACATTTACAAATAGGAATAAATGTGACTCTACTTTAAATCCAGATGAAAAACTGAATTAAAAATTGTATAATAGAGACCATTATCACGCCTGTACTCAGAAGGAAGGAAAAAGTGCAAGAAACAGAAGAGCAGGCAATTCTAACATGTAAAGTCTATTGTCATAAGGAAGATGGATTCCTGGGGTGGAGAAAATTAAAATTATATTATTCCCATTACTTTCAGTTCATGTCTGATTTTCATGGCTGATTCAAAGGTTATAGGTACTCGTTTCCATATAATCCATAATTTTGCTGGGTAAATAAAAAAATATTTAATCTTTTTTTGCCCTGAAATTTTTCTAATTTCAAAGAAGGTTTCACGTCGTTTAATAATTTCTGGTGGCAAATCAGCATAAATCAAAATGCTGGCTCCAACAAAATAATTTTATTTTTTTGGCAAATTGCTACTGTTTCTGTCTTATTCTGTGTCATTTTGTTTTGTAAATTTAGCCATTATTAGTCTGCAATTCTCTTTTTTGTCATTGGTGGAATATCTAAAAATTATTTGATGAAATTCATCCATTTTGATGATAGATGATCCTTATCTTCCGATGCTTTTCACAACATTGCATTAAGATTCATATATTTTTATATATAGGCATACTGCTAGTAGTTAACATTCACTTGGGGTCAAAAATAATGTACGTTACTTTGGACATTCTCTGTTTTGGCTTGACAGTAATGTGTTCTCTGTTTCTCCATCTTACAGGAAGCTGTACTCATAGCATGCTCATTTCCAGACTCCTCTGCCTGTACTGCTTAGCCCTCTTAAATGCATTGATATATGAATCCTCACAGAGAGCTGGTTCAAGAATATTGAAAGTACCTTATCTGTGCAAGGTTTCATTTTCTACTAGGCATTCAGATCTACCACAGTAAATAAAGGCACTAAAGGTGGAAGGGTCTATATCTGTAAAACAAAATTTCACCTCCAGTCCCATTAAACAAGATAATGTCATAGAATTTCTCTATGTCCAACTTACCTGCAAAAATACTTGTATTATAGTGTAGCTAACTATAGGACCTCCACTATGTCCCCATAGGCCCATACCCATACCTTCAACTTGACTAGTTTGGAAGCCCTAAGCATTCAGCCAGACACCATTCTGTTAGGAGAACTGGAGTAGCCCTCAATCAACTGGGAATGTACATACCCAAAGATATATGCCCTGAGATTTCTGGACTTTTTAAATAGATACTCTCTGGACCAGTTTGTTTGTATCCTTCCTAAGAGCGACAAAACCCTGGACTTTGTTCTCACCAATATGGAACAGTTCTGTTCTCTACCTACTGAAATATCCTCTCTGGTCAAATCAGGCCATAAGTCAGTCATTTTTATTACAGGACTGTGGTGGTGCTGCGGTAGCATTGTCGCCTCACAGTAAGACGCTGTCCGGATCGATTCTCAACTAGAGTGTCTTCTGCGTGGAGACATGCGTGAATGGTCGTACCTTAGTTGAAGGTTGTGCGTCAGGCCTGGCAAGCCGGTAAGTAAAAATCAACTGCCAATCATTAGCGGACCGGAGTTCCGCTGTGGCGACCCCTAACCAGGAAAAGCCGAAAGACACAAACAAACTGTAGACAGAAGCATCCTCCAATAACTCAGTATTCAGAGATTATACTAAAGGTAATCTATTAAAACTGATTAATGACCTGGAAAAATCTATTTTTTTCTTCCACCCTAATAACTACTGCACAAATGTGAAATCCTTCACCACCAAATTATATACAGATGTAAATAGCTGCAAGGAAGAATCTGCCCTATGATAGCACCAAGATTTAAACAAGAGTTGTAATAAAAGGAAAAGGCTCATTGCATATAAATATATGTAATCCTCCAAATGCCAAAACTGCTCTTGCCAAACTTAACATGGAACTCTGGTCCCTGATCAAATCTAACAAAGTTAAATATGAGGTAAAAATAGCCATCCAGTCAAAACATAATCACAAAGCCTTATTTAGCCTGTGTTAAAAACCTCAGAAATAATGCTCAAAACTGTGTAGCGCTAATAGTAAGTTATATCATATATTCTATACTGAGATCATAGTGAATATACTAGTGGATAAACGTAGCTGTAACTTCACTCTCCTCAAAAAAAAAAAAAAACTATCAGATCACATATCAGCATACACATACACACTCATCTCAAGTCCACCAGGAACAAGTCCTCAAAGCACTATCTACGACCATGTGCACTGCTTTTATGTGGCATGATAACATACCACATTGCCTTCTGGGTAGCCAGAAACAGGACCTGCAAGCCTCCTACCAAAGCTAATCAATATCAGCCTCTAATAAGAGTTTGTACTGGACAATGGAGGATTGAAACAGTCATGCTCCTGCACAAAGATGGGAAGTCAACTGACTCAGGCAACTATAGACCCATAGGCCTGACCAGCCTCATCTTTAAGGCTATGGAAAGGACATTATGGAATTAATTATTAATGATATAGGTAACCTACAACAGTTGAATCAATATAGTTTAGTTTTATCAAGGGCAGATCCTGCCTACTTAATCTGTTCAACTTCTTTGAAAAGGTTTCCAAAGCATAGGATGAAGAAAAATCTGTGCACACAGCATATCTAGACCTCACAAGGCATTCAGTACTACCCCACTCATATGCATAGCTGATAAACTCATCCAGAAAAATGTAAATCCCTGTATAACTTATTGGACAGCCAAATGACTCACAAACAGAACTTAGGAAATTTGGTTCACTGAATCTACCCTCCACCAAAAGACCTATCACTATTGATGTATTTCAGGGCTCATTCCTTGAGCACTCCTCTGGCATCTACTTCTTGGAAGTCAAGTCTAACATTAATGACTTATAGCTGACCAAATATGCAGAGACTGTAAACTTGGTGCCATCATAAACTTTTGTGAAGTTACCAAGATCCTTCAAAACAGCCTTTTGCAGACAAATAGTATTAAAGCCATGATGTTAAACTAAATGCCAAAAATGTATAATTGTATCCTTTGGCAAGGGGAGTGCTAATCCATCCCCACACCCCCATCCTGAAAATTGATCCAGTAGTGAGGGACCTGGGAACCTATGTGGACAATGAGCTGTCATTTGATCACCAAGTATCTGCTGTTGTAAGGAAGTCCTTTTTCATTGCACAACTTTTTAATAAATGTATGCATCCACATCCAGGGAGGATATCATTTCACTATACTCTGTACTCACTAGGCCAGTCATTGAGTATAATGTCCCCCTCAGTAGGTACCTATCCAAATGCCTGACACATCTTGAATGAACACAATGCTTTTTTTTCACTAAGAAGATCAAGGGCCTGCATTACGTAAACTATACTGATTGAAACCAAGCTCTCTTTCTGTTTTCAGCATCTTACAGGCTACTGAGAATCAATCTCTGCCTCTAACAGAACATCTGCTGGTCCCATCCTTTAAGATCTACTAAACATCTGTAAGTCCAATTGTTGCAGAAACACCCACCCAAGAGATCTCAGTCTTTTCTGCAACTTTAATGGAACATACTGGAGGGACAGATGGATATCACAGAGAATGCCACTTCTCTGGAATTGTCTTCCTTTCCATATAAAGCAAAGTAGGCCTCTTACTCAATTATAGCATAACCTTGATGAGAATCAGCAAGTTCAACAAAGGAATGGCACCCTTGTCTCTTAAGGACATTTTTGGTTAGGAAATACTATAGTCTCCCAAGCCGGTTTAGTTGCTTAAGAAGTTACATGACAAAAAGTGCACTATATTCAATGATAGCATAAAACAGAGATGAATGAAGTGGGAAATGGACAGACTAGCCTCGAATTTAGATAAATAAATGCATGTCTTGCAGCTGGAATTAGTGTTTGAAGACATAGGTTATTAGTAAAGATGTGACAGTTACTACCCTGCCTCAGAAAATCAAGTGTTGGTAGGCTGCTGAAGATGAGGTTAAAACAGGCTGGGACACCATAGTGACAGGTAGGATTTTTTTCAGGACTATTAATTACAAAGGTACCAGCTAATAGAACAGTGATAGCTGATGATGCACAATGCATAACTGGTTTAATTATGATATGTTTTCAGTGCGATTTTCTCTGAGGATAACTGATTGTAGCTGAAGTTACCTGTGGGCACTCAGTATTCTGGGTTTATGGAACTGCCTCCATAAAAAGACACCTTTTTTTCTAACAACAATCAATGAAAGAGGAGTAAGAAAGAAATGTGTGGATTAATTAACATAGGTTGCGAACAGCTCAAGATCCACTAGGTTTAAGAACATAACAGGTGCAGAATGGGGGAGGGATGTGAAAATTTTTTTACCACATAGAAGTCTGCTTTTATTGAAAAACTGAGAATGCTTTCTTTTTCCTTTAAAGAAAAATGCTGACCTTTACTCCTCTCCCATGTACAGGTAATTAACTTTGAATTCCTATGACTCACCGAGAGACAACACTGTTCTCTACTAGCCAGAACTTAACACTGCAATAAAAGCAAATACTGCACTCAAACAAGAAGTAATGTATACATATATATATATATATATATATATATATATATATATATATATATATATATAATATAAAGCAAGAAATATACCTTTATTACAAAACAGTCTGCACTAATGTGTGTGTGTCAAACATGTTGTATTGGTACAGAAAGGAGCAAAGCTGACTGTATTTAACTTTTTTTAATTAGTTTTCCTCAGTGGGGTAGGGAGAAGTTAGGATGGAAATGTGGAACATTTGTTTGTTTGTACCAGTTTGGAATGGATGTAAGTACTGTTTTTTTTCTAGATAGTTTGGCAGGTTTGTTGTGTAAATTAGATAGTAAATAGATGAAAAAGATATTAAATTCCCCTATTGTTTAAGAAATCAAGGAAATATATCATATGAGCCAGGATGGCTCATGGTAGTACATAAATCAAGAAATCAATATACTTTTGACAAATTTTCTTTAGCTTAAAGAAGGGGTTGGGAGTTGGCATAGTGGCTAAGATGTTCAGCTTATAGGTGCAAGTTGCTAGGTTTGATTCTCACATTTCACACAGAGCTAATTGGAGGAATGGCACTGAGCAAAACTTTGAGCTGTGATATATAACATTAAGTATTCTGTTTTTTGCTTATTTTTACTAGTTATTGCTTATTATAGATATTTATAGCACTTTTATTGTCTGCTGCATGATGTTTACTGTATTTTATAGCTATAAACTAATCTGCATGGTTGTAATAAAATTGTCTGCCTCATAGGGCCTGATAAATAAGGTTTTTACTGTCACACTGTTTGTAAATCTTTTCTAGCTAGTTTCACTGTGTGTGAGGTATTATCTGGAAATTTTCTCCATTTGTAAACATCTATGTGTATTTGTTTGTTCTAATTTCCTGCCAAGCAATGTATCATAGAACTGAATTGTTTGCAGTTAAAAGCATTTTATAGAGTCTTGTTGCTCCTTTATCTGTTTAAAACTTTTATTTAAAGGCTCACTGCTGTTTTTTTTTTTTTTTCTTTTTTTATTCTGTGATAAACATTTCTGTAGTGTTTTTTCTGCCTAAGTAGTGTAGGTAATAGCTATGGCATTGTCAATATTCAGGCTTGTGTTCTGGGCCTAGTTGTTTGTTTGCAGAGGCTGTGTCTGAGCACATGTCCCAGGCCATCTTAGTTTAGCAAAAGCCATTTTGCATTTTAGTGAGAGTGTAGTGTTTATGGTCATTGGCTGATTGGGGTTACCTGGGCTACAGTTTGGAGTAAGCACCTCATTAGTTCTTTCAAGATTTTTTTAAAAAGTTGTTTCAGGTATAAACTTTCTGTTACTTAAGAACTTACCTTGTGAGTGTTTCTGCCCTTTCACACAGAGCTAATTGGAGGAAGGGCACTGAGCAAAACTCTGATCTGTGATACATAACATTAAGTATCCTGTTTTTTGCTTATTTTTACTAGTTATTGCTTATTATAGATATGTATAGCACTTTATTGTCTGCTGCATACTATTTACTGTATTTTATAACTATACACTAATCTGCATGGTTGTACAAAAATTGTCTGCCTCACAGGGCTTGATAAATAAGATTTTTACTGTCACACTGTAAATCTTTTCTCGCTAGTTTCACTGTGTGTGAGGTATTAACTGGACATTTTCTCCATTTGTTAAACATTTGTTGGTGTTTGTTTGTTCTGATTTCCTGCCAGGGAGTGTATCATATAACTGATTTAGTTTCCTACCCTCCACCCATATTGGTTTCCTGTTCTTATACTTGTTGGCTTTGCAGTTGCTCGCCTCTACTGTAAATTTGATCTGGGACACTCCTCCCATTCTAGTGCCATTAGCTCATTCTACCTAATGCAGAGAGAACATTTAGAAGGCCAACCCACTTAGTTTCTTAACCTTGAATTATCTTCTGCTCTTCCTTTCTTCCTTTCCACTTTACTAAAAAAAAAAAAAAAAAAAAAAAAAAAACTGCTAGAATCTCCCTGTGTTCTGACTGAGTGTGCTTCTCAGCCGACAAGTATATTTTTTGGCACATTTTAACTGTTCAGAGTTGAATAAAACAATAATTGAATTCAGTTCAGAATAGATTTTGAATAAATTGCATTTATTTAAAGTGTATTTGCTTTAATACTGCTATACACTCAAGTGTGCTAGCTTGCACTGCACTTGAATTGTTTTTAGTGCTATTTTAGCTGCTTTAAGGTAAAAAAAATCTAAGTTCTAAGCTTGTTTCATGCCTTTCAACTTCCTGGTTTAAAAGCCCATGTTTGCACTTTTCCTGCCTTTCCTGTAACTAGTCTAGTCCAGATAAAGATTTGCTGCATCCAGAACTGTATGTAAGCTTCTGAGCCCACCAAGACATCCTGTGTTGGAGGGAAGGCTTCTAGCTTGTCATTGGGAGTGATAAGCACTAGGTAGCCTATCTACCACAGGAGAAGGGGTTTCTGACTCAGAAATTGTAGTTTATTGGCTGTTTGCGCAGTTTTTCCATCTCTTTCAACTTTTTGGTTTAAAAGCCCATGTTTTCACTTGTTTGCTATGTTTCCTGTAACTAGTCTAGTCCAGATACAGATTTGCTCTATCCAGAATTGTTTGTAAGCTTCTGAATGGTGCCAAAGTCTGCTCTTCAATTCTTTACTTAGATCTACTATTTCTCTCCTCTCCTACACTTTTACTAGCTTATTAGTCTAGCACTTTACCAGACTTCTTGTAGCAATTACTGTATCACACAAAAGTGCTTTCAGCACTAAACGTTCTACAAGAAAAGAGTTCCAGTACTTATTATTAATGCCCACCCCTCCAGGCATGTCTAAAGGTCAATTCCCTGTGCTTTCTCCTATTAACCTGGTGAATTTGGGCTTCCTGAGGCAATGTAGCTACTGCCTCATGTACACTGACAACCGTCTCATCTTACCTCCCAACACAGACTTGCAAGAGATGCACTTATATAGCCAAATTATAAGCCACACACTGTCTAGCCAAGACCAGAATAGCTGTTCAAGAGTAGAAGGTCAACACTTGCACCATCCCACATGGAACACCTAGCCCTCCAGAAGACACACCAGCACTGCCTTCATATAAAAACACGAACCGCACATCCACCTTCACGGAGGCTCTCAATAAAAATCTACCCAAATAGCAGAGACCTCCAAGGCAGAAACACACTCGACCACAACAACACAGCACTAATCATGAGACACATAACTCTCGTAAACAGTGTGCCACTCAACCAAAGCCCCTAAGTGAAAACAGCATGCCCAACATACTAGTCACCTATGACTGGTACGTTGGGCATGCTGTTTTGCCCCTAATTCAAAAGAGCATGCCCAACATACTAGTCATAGGTGACTCAATAGTGAGGCACACTGATGTCCCACTCACTAAGTTGAATAAGGAGAAAGTAACAGTCAGCTGCCTGTCAGGCGGCAGGATCTGACAGATAACGCATGCACTGAGGTCCATCAACAACAGGTACAAATATGACTCTGTCATTGTACATGAGATGCGAATGACCTGAGACGTACCTCCCTGGACTACATGAAAAGAGGCATGGAGGAGCTCTCGAATTATGTAGCTGAGGTGGGTATGACCCTAGCCCTGATCAGCCTCCTACCATTACCCAGAGTGATACCACAGTACAAGCAGAAACTTATTGATTTCAACAATTGGCTAAGTTTCTGGTGTCCTTCTAAGGGGATCCAGTATCTGTCTGCCTGAGATGACATGATTGACAGACCTCAATGCTTTTCCAAAGGTGGCCTGCATTTGTCACCCCTGGGCTTCTGGATAATGGCCAAGGCTCTTGCCACCCCTACAGTGCCTTTTTTAGGTGCTGTTCCAAAGATCAAGTTACCACCATAACACCTACAAACAAATGCAATCTGAGGGTCATGCTGCTCAACACTAGAAGTCTAAATCTCAAAATGCACTCGCTTGAAGCACTCCTTAAAATGGAGAACATTGACATTTGTGCCATAACAGAGACCTGCTTCAAAGTGTCAGAAAGCACCCCTGCACTACCAGGCTATAACTCATTCCACACCTTTCGGGCCCAGAATTTGGACCGAAGCTCCAAAGGTGGTGGTGGTGTTTCCATATTCATAAAGGATGCGCACACCTCCAGACTGGTAGCCTAACATAATGCATCTCAGATACTTCAGGTGCAGCTAACAATGGGTAAGACAGTGATTCAGGTTTTAGCCTGCTATAGATCCCCAGCCATGTGCCAAAACTCAAACTCCACATTCCTAAGCACCCTGGAGAATATTAGGGTCCAACCTAACACTATCATATCGGGTGACTTCAACTACCCCTCCATTAACTGGGAAAACTACTCATGTTCCAATACTCTTGCCCAACATTTCTTGGAATTCATTAATTCTAATGCCCTGGACCAGCTCGTTTTTACCCCCACTAGAGGTAACAACAACCTTGACCTGGTCATTACTAACATGGGCGACCATTGCTCTACACCAGTAGTCAACTCCTCCCTGGTTAGAACTGACCACAAACTAATCACCTTGGAAATCCTCATCCCTTCCACCTCCCTCCCCCAGCAAATGTAACCACCATGCAAAACTTATCCAAAGCTAACTTTGGTCTCCTAAAAACAGAGGTGGCTAACTTCACGGCACCCATGCAAATGGAGATCAGTTGCATGACAGCTGAATCATACACCAATGCACTGTACGAACACATGCACAAATGCATGGGTCTCGCCATACCCAATAGAACCAAGACACTCCTCCAAAAAAGGATGCCCAATCCGGTGGTTCCCTGCTATAAACAAACTCTACAACAGAAGGAGGAAACTGATGCAGAATAAGGTGAAGTCCCAAGACTGGAAAAACTCCCTTATCAGCCTCAACAAAAAGTTGAGATCCCCCATGAAATCCTCTAAAGCTAGCTATAAAAACAGAATTGCAGCAGATAGTAAAGACAACCACAAGGTCTTTTATAGTTATGCAAAGAATCTCCACGGCAATACCCAGATTTGCTCTGAGATACTGCACAATGGTACCTCCTGTACTGAGCCAACAGATATTGCCAATATACTGGCCAACAGATTCAGTGCCAACTTTACTCCTCCCCCCCAAAAGACCAATCACAGTACCAGTAGATTGCCAAGCACCCAGTATTACTGCTGCATGGGTTAAAACATCACTGTCCAAGGCCAAGAATACAGCTTCTATGGGACCTGACAATATCCCTGGCTGTGTTCTACATGAACTACAGAGTGAACTGGCACCTCACCTGTGTACTCTGTTCAATCACAGCCTCACCTCAGGCTTTGTCCCTAATGAATGGTGCACTGCTGCAGTCATCCCTCTACACAAAAGAGGAGTGACTACAGACCCTGGGAACTATCACCCCATTAGCCTGATGAGTCTGATATGCAAAGCTATGGAACACTTCAACATGGACCTAATAAACAAGGATACAGGGAATCTCCGAACTCTGGATCACACACAGTTTGGTTTGGTGAAGGGTAGATTATGCCTGCTCAACTTGATCGACTTCTTTGAGTTAGTCACCAGAGCTGTGGATGAAGGCAAGGTGGTTCATACAGCCTACCTTGATATGGCCAAGGCCTTTGATACCATTCTCCACTCAGGAATCATAGAAAAACTCACTAAGCTAGGCATCAACCCCTATATCACTAGGTGGGTTGCAAACTGGTTCACAGGTAGAACCCAGGGTGTGAAAGTAGCTGAATTCAAGTCAGACTGCCAACCAGTCATGAGTAGAGTCCCACAGGGTTTGGTCCTGGGTCCTCTCCTGTTTGGTATCGACTTCTCTAACATCCAGGCCAACACGAAGGGACTCTGGCTGACAAAGTTTGCAGACAATTGCAAGTTGGGAGCTATTATTAACTCCCTGAGTGATGCTGACATCCTACAGAAAGGCCTCACTGAGACCAACGAGTGATGTCTGAACCATGGCCTTAAGCTCAATGCCAAAAAAATGTCATCAGCCCTTTGGGAAAAACCTGTTTCCCATGAATTACCACATCAATGGTAGTCCACTGAACACAGAAGGCATTATAAGAGATCACAGAGGTTGACAGCAACCTCTCTTTTGACCACCACATTGCCACTATGGTCAGAAAGTCTTTCTATGTGGCACATCTCATTACTAAGGGTTTTGCATCCAGGAAGAAAGAGGTCATTGTCTTCCTCTACTCTTCCCTCATTAGGCCAATCATTGAGTACAATGCCCCATTTGGGCTGTACCTCACTAGACACCTGCATCAACTGGAGAGGCCGCATATGTACTTCACAAAGAGGATCCTAGGCCTTAAACATTTGTCCTATATGGACAGACTAAAAAAACTCCCAACTATTCTCTGCCTCACATCACCTACCTAGAGGCGATCTCTGCTTGACTTACAAAGCATGTCTGACCCAGCTCTGTTAGAAATGCTACACCAAAAGAAATCCCAATCCCTCCACTCCACACACTCCAGAGTCCTCAACCTCATTACCACAATCAACAGAACATGCTGGAGAGACAGGTTCATAACCCAGAGACTTCCCATGCTAATGAATAGACTTCTTATACATGTCAAGCAGCGCACCTCACTGGCCCTCTACAAGAGAAATCTTGATGAGTGGATGGGAAATAGAAAATTCACCCCAAGGATATTTACTGGATGTTTTATTGCAGTATTTATATACTGTGTGGTAAACTGCACTGCTGCACTGCAATTGTCTGCTTTACCGCTCCTGTGTTAGCATATTTTATTGCTGTTTTCACTGTTTACAAAGCTCTTTTTGCTATTGTCACTGCTTGTTAAGTACTTCCTGGTAGTTTTTACTTTTGCAAAGTAATCTGTTCTGCTTGTTCTGGTTTTCCCACAAGCAGTGTTAAAGTAATTGATTTGTTAGCTGTTTAAAACATTCTTTAGAATCTCCATGCTGATTTTCTACTGTTTTAAATATTTTTTAGTGTCTCACTGCTATTTTTTCTGCTGTATTAAAAATTCTTTAGTGTTCTTCCCCAAACCTAGGGTAGCTAGTAGCTGCAGCATAGTCCAGATACAGGTTTTCTGCATCTGGGTCTGTTTGTAGTGGCTCTTTGTTCTGAGCATGTTTTCCAGGCCATCTTTGATTGGGTGGAGCCCTTCTGCACTCTAGTGAGAGTACTGTGCTGATTGGAACCTGTCTGGTGAAGGATGGTTGTTCTAAGGCTTGGATTAAGCATCCTCATTGGTCCTTTAGAACCTTTTTAAGTTTTTTCAAGTTTTTAGCTTCTGGTATTTAAGCCCAGCATCTGAGCAGGTTTCTGTTTTTTGTACATTGCACATTATCTCACACTGCTAAGCAATTCTGCACCATAGCCAGACAGTTAAATTCAACAATTTCTCCCTTAGATACAGCTGTAGAACATTAATCTAGCTCTCATCCTTAGTACTTTCTCAGTCAAATAAATACTGCTAGTGAGCTGTAACATATTAAACCACAAACAACACTCCACCCCGGCAGAAATATCCATCCGCTGAGCTCCTCTTGATTCATCCTGAAAAGCTCCTTTGTAATAATAGTCTTCAACCTAGTATTATGGACAGTTGGACTATCCTGTTTCTCCTGCCAACCTTGTTGACCTAGGTCTCTTGAGGCAGTGTAGCAACTGCCTCATGTACACTGACAACCCTCTACTAATAATTCATTCTAGTACAGAGTGCAAGAGATGTATCTACACCAAGAATCTTAAATCCATGCTGTCTCATACTCAAAACAGTAACACTGAAGAGGTTCTCAACCCACCCACCACTACTTATGCACATAATATGCATCGCACATAAAATCAACATACGTGGAGGTTCTGTCAAAAAACTTACTAAAACACCAGAGACCTCCAAAACACAAGACTGCTACAACTAACACAGTTCCCACAACACCCATGACACATAGTAATACCAGTGTCTCATCTACCAAGCCTGTAAGGTGCAACACAAAAAACAAATTTTCTTGACATTGGAGACTCAGTAGTAAGATAAACGGATGTCCCATTTACCAGGTTGGACAGAAGTCACAGTCAGCCACCTGTCCAGTGCCAGGATTTGTCAGATCACACATGCACGCAGGTCTCTCAGCAACAAGTATCATTATAGGTTCATAGATTCATAGGAAGATACTAGGCTATCTGCCCTAGGGCATTTATAAGCCTAGCCAGAGTGTATGAGGCTTCCGCCTCCCTATTAGATTAGCCTACTGTGCCTCTGTAAAGTAGGTCACAGAAGGTACCCTTTTAAGATTAGTTTACTGTGCCTCTGTCTAGCAAGGACACAGGAGATATCCCAGGGGTGAATTTGTGATTTCCCATCCACGCATCCAAATTTCGCTTGAAGAGGGTCAGCGAGGGGCTATGTTTAACATGAATTGGGATTCTATTCCAGAGTGAGGGGAGCCTCTGGGAAGTGAATCTGTCCCTCCAGCATGTCCTATTTATTTTTGTACTGAGGTTTAGGTCCCTGGAGCGTGTAGCTCTAAGGGACTTGGATTTTTTGAGGTGGAGCATGTCCATTAATTCTGGGTTTGACATGGCTTTGTACGTCAGGCACAGATCGCATCTGAGTAGGCGGTAAGCAACTGAGTAGAGCTGGAGTTTCTTTAGTCGAGCTGCATAGGACATCTGTTTGTAGCCCATGATCCTCTTGGTGAGGTACTTTTGAGGTCTCTCCAGTTGCTGCAGGTGTCGGGTAAGGTACATCCCAAAAGGGGCATTGTATTCAATTATGGGCCTGATGAGGGACGAGTAGAGGGGCACAATGACCTCTCTTGATCTTGATGCGAACCCTTTCATAATAAGGTGGGCTATATAGAAGGTCTTTCTAACCACTTTGGCAACGTGATTATCAAAGGAGAGATTACTATCTACGTTGGTCCCCAAATCTCTAAATTACTTCTTCCATACTTAATGGATTACTACCTATGTGGTAATTTGTGGGTACCTTGTTTTTCCCAAAGGGGATGACTATGCACTTTTAATATTTAGCTTGAGGCCATGGTTCTGGCACCAAGCATCCGTCTCTGTGAGACCCTTTTGGAGGATGTTTGTGTCAGCTGGAGATTCAATTATGGCCCCCAGTTTGCAGTCATCTGCAAACTTTGTCAGCCATGATCCCCCAGTGTTAGCCTGAACCTCAGAGAAGTATATACCGAACAAGAGAGGTCCCAGAACTGAGCCCTGTGGGACGCCACTTGTAACTGGTTTGGATTCAGACATGGCACCTGCGATTCTGACCATGTGGGTTCTATCTCTGAGCCAGTTTGCAGCCCATCTTGTGATATAGGGGTTGATATTTAAGCTGGTAAGCTTATTTATGATGCCCGAGTGGGGTATTGTGTCGAAGGCTTTTGCGAGGTCCAGGTAGGCTGTGTGGACTACCTTGCCCTCATCTATGGCTTTGGTAACTGTTTCAAAGAAATCAACTAGGTTTAAGAGGCAAGATCTGCCCTTAACAAAGCCGAATTGGGTAGGGTCCAGTGTCCGGAGGCTTCCAATGTCTTTGTTTATGAGTTCCATGATAATATGCTCCATATCTTTACAGACCAGACTAGTCAGGCTTATGGGGCGATAGTTTCCGGGGTCCGTTGTGGCACCACCTTTGTGGAGTGGGACCACTGTAGCTGTACGCCATTCTTTGAGTACATATCCTGTAGTAAATCTAAGTTTGAACAGTGACTTAATGTGAGGGTTCAGTTCTTCTTGGAGCTCATGTAAGACACAGCCTGGGACACCGTCCAGTCCCATAGATGCTGTGTTTTTTGCTTTGGAGAGGGCAGCTTTCACCTGTGCATCTGTGATGTCAGGGAGGTTACATTAAATTGGGAGAGACATTTGCTCCTTTGGGGGGGAAGGGGGGGAGAAGTTTGCGCTGAATCTGTCTGCCATGATGTTGGCTATGTCTGTAGGTTCAGTATACTTTGTACCGTTATGCAACAATTCAGAGCATATCTGGGAGTTTCCACCCATGTTTCTGACATAACTAAAGAAGGCCTTGTGATTATCTTTAGTGTCTAGGGAAATTTTTCTTTCGAAACTGGCCTTTGATGATTTTATGAGGGATCGAAGTTTCTTGCTAATACTGATCAGAGATGCCTTCCCTTTTTGGAATTTTGCTCTGTCATGTAGTAGCTTCCTCCTTCTGTTGTATAGCTTATTTATGGCTGGGGTCCACCAGACTGGTCTCCTGTTTTTGGAGCAGTGAGTCTTGGTTTTATTTGGGATAGCACGATCCATGCATTCCTGCAGGTGCTCATAGAATGCATTTGTAAAGGATTCTGTGGATTGGGCTGTATTATCCTCTGGCCCAGGGGCTTTGAAGGATTCCACCTCAGTCTTGAGAAGTGCAAAGTTGGCTTTGGAGAAATTCTTTACAGTGATTTCCTTGGCTGATGTTGGTGATGACCAGGTCCAATATGTTGTTCACTCTTGTGGGAGTGGTGACCAGTTGTTCCATTGCGTTAGAGTTTATAAATTCAAGGAACCGTTGGGCGAGGGTGTTTGGGCTTGAGTAGTTTTCCCAGTCAATGTTTGGGTAGTTGAAGTCACCCAATAACATAGTGTTTGGAGAGACCTTTATATTCTCCAGTGTTCTCAGGAATGCCAAGTGGGGTTCCTGTAATAGGGAGGGTGTTCTGTAGCAGGCTACAAACTGAAAGGCAGTTTTGCCCACTGTTAGTTACACATGGATTGTTTCCAATGCTTTGTGCAGTGCCATTAACCTGGAGGTGTAGGTATCTTTGATGAATATAGATACTCCCCCTCCTTCTGTGCTTCGGTCCGAGTTTTGGGGCCAAAACGCATGGTATGAGTTATAACCTGGTAGTGCTGGGGTGCTCTCAGGAGCCTTGAACCAGGTTTCTATTACTGTACAGACATCGATTTTCTCCATACTGAGGAGAGTCTCGAGTGCGTGCATCTTGAGGTTTAGACTTCTGGCATTGAGTAGCATTACCTTTAGTTTTTTTATCTTTGGGTTCCCTATGGAGGTGGGTTTGTCCTTTGAGTCTTGCCTAAAAAAGGCACTATGGGGGTGGCAAGAGCCTTGGCTAGTATACGAAATACTAAGGGTGACAGGTTCAAGCCGTCCCTAGTGAAACAACGTGGCTTGTCGATCATGTCATCCCAGGCTGACAGACACTGGATCCCCTTTGAATGACACCAATACTTTAGCCAGTTGTTGAAACTGATCATTTTGTCTTTATACTGTGGCATCATTCTTGGTGAGGGCAAGATGCTACTCAAGGTCAGGGACTTACCAGCCTGAGCTACATGGTCAGAGAGCTCCTCTATGTCTCTTTTCATGTAGTCCATGGAGGTACGTCTCAGGTCGTTCACACCAACATGGACTCTGTCATAGTTCATGTTGGAGTGAACGAACTGAGATGTACCTCACTGGACTATATGAAGAGAGACACAATTGAGCTCTATGAGTATGTGTCCCAGATAGGTAATTCCCAAGCCTTGAGCAGCATACTACCCTTACCTAGAATGATGCCACAGTACAAACAAAAAAATGATTTATTGATTGATTGATTGATTGATTATTATTATTTGGCTTAGTTTTGGGTGTCATTTGAAGGGGGATCCAGTTTCTGTTAGCCTGGGAAGCCATGGTGGACAAACTTCTCTACTTTGCCACAGATAGTTTGCACCTGGAACCTCTAGGCTTTTGGCTGCTGGCAAAGGCTCTTGCCTTCCCCATAGTACTTTTTTTAGGCAAGGTCTCAAAAACAAACTTAGCGATGTGAAATTTGCCTATCATAACAAAATAAGGGTCAGGCTGCTAAACACTTGGATCTTAAACCAAAAACTGCACACCCTGGAAGCATTTCTGTCACTGGAAGATCTAGGTTTCTCTGCAGTTACAGAAACCTGGTTCAAGGCCTCAGAGAGTACCCTATCCTTGCAAGGCTACAATGCCTTCCACACCTTCAGACTGCAAAAAGAACATGTGAGAAACAAAGGAGGTAGTGTTTATATCTATATTAGAAATAAATTCACTTCCTGTCTAGTTAGACTGGACAACTCCATGAGATAATGCAAATTCAGGTTACGGTGGTAAGACCCCCATTTAAGTCATAGCCAGTTATAGATCCCCCCTATGGGTCATGACGTGCATGAATCCTACTTGACCAAATTGGAAAGAATCCAAATATTACCAAACACTCTTGCTATGGGGCATTTCAATTATCCCACCATCATCAGGGAAAACTACACTAGCCCTAACTCACTAATGGAAAAGTTCCTTGACTTTGTTAACTCAAATGCCCTGGAACAAACTTTTCCCACTCCGACAAGAGGAACAGATATACTAGATTTGGTTATCACTAACATGTCCAACAGATGGATTGCCACCACTGTCGGACCCTCATTAGTTAAATCTGACCACAAATAAGTCACCTTCAGGTTGGCACTAACTCAAGAACTCTCAAAAGGTGCCCACGACTGCCAAAATAAGCTGTATAGCCAAAGTTTATTATAACAAAAACACGGACTGATACGACAAAACTGTATACACAAACAGAAAAACGAAAAGCGGTAACAGAGTTAAGCGCTTTCAACCAAATCAGCTGGTCTTCATCAGAACTGTAATGTATAACTGTTCCACTGTTTAAATAACTTTTGTAGTGCCAAACTACTCATCATTCCTTAAAGTTACATAGACCAAATGTTAACGTATAATGTCCTTAATAATACCATTAAAAGATACCAACAAATATATACACATTGAAGTGTTGTGAACAATGCTTTTTTTAAAATACCTTAGTTATTTAATTAATTGCTGTTAGAATGCTGTTAAAATGTTAAAATAATAATATATTAACGTATTAAAATATTAATGTTATAATAATAGTATATTAAAATGTTAAAATATTTCTACCGCCAAGACCTTATAACTTTTCTTTTTCATACTTCTTTCAATTTGTAAAAAGCTATGGATGAATAGATTTAACTTAAACTCTAATAAATGTATTAGTAATTGTATGTAAATATAATATATATGCATAATACAAAAAATAAATAAATAGTGAATGAATTATAAAATATATAACGTAGAATATGTATAAATTCATATAATCATGTAAAATTGTTTATTTCTGACTTCTAAAAATCCTTATAAATTAAATATATAAGTAATAATAAGACAGTGAGAACAATACGACAATAATAATTAATATTTTCCTCTATCAAATACCCAAAATCAGTGAACTAACTAGTGTTCAATTGATATATAAACTTAACCTCTAATATGTTTAAAACATATTATAAAATTACTTAAATTTATGAACACAATAATGATTTAATAGAAATAAAATCATTTAAGCCCGGTGGGGTGGTGATATCTAAACGTATTTGCCACCATGTTTCTTTATATGCTAATAAACTTTTAAAATCGCCATCTCTAGGATCTCTGTCAATAATGTCAAGTATACTGAACCTAAATTGGTGTTCGTCACCTTTACTATCTATGTGTCGGTATAGTGCATTTGTTTTGTCTTTAATCTTAATACTATACATGTGATCATAGATTCGTTTTTTTAAGACACCTTTCAGTTCTTCCTACATAGAAGCTTGGACATTTGTCGCATTTAGCTAAGTATACCACCATTTTGGTGTTACAGTTCCCATATCTACATCTTATATACATCTTGTGTCCATTCTGTAACTTTATTTTGCTTTCTTGTGACATATATCTGCATTGATTGCAAAATCCACATTTGCTGCTCCTGTTGTTATAATTCATAAAGCTTCTTTTCCTATCAGTATACCTATGTTCTATTAAAGACTTCATGTTACATCCCATTTTGTAAATAAAGTTAGGTTTGGTTCCCAATATTTTTACTAAACCTATATCGGTACTTATTAAATGCCAAATTTTATAAATTAGGAGAGTCTCGAAAAGGCATCTTGAGGTTTAGACTTCTGCAATGGAGTAGCATTACCTTTAGCTTTTTATCTTGGGTTCCCTCATGGAGGTGGTTTGTCCTTTGAGTCTTGGCCTAAAAAGTACTGTATGGGGGTGGCAAGAGCCTTGGCTAGTATACTTAAATAATTAAGGGTGACAGGTTCAAGTCAGCCTCCTAGGTGAAACAACGGCTTATTATTTGTCGAGGTCATCCCAGGCTGACAGACACTGGATCCCCTTTGAATGACACCAATACTTTTAGCCAGTTGTTGAAACTGATCATTTTAGCCTTTTAGAGGCTGATGGCATCATTCTCTTGTGAGGGAGGGCAAGATGCTACTCAAGGCTCAGGGACTCTACCAGCCTGAGCTACATGGGTCAGAGAGCTCCTCTATGTCTCTTTTTTCATGGAATTCAGTCTGAGGCACGCCTTTCAGCCTCATTCACACCAGCATGGACTCTGTCATAGTTCATGTTGGAGTGAACGAACTGAGATGTTCCTCACTGGACTATATGAAGAGAGACACACAGTTGAGCCTCTATGAGTATGTGTCCCAGACAGGTATGTCCCAAGCCTTGAGCAGCATACTACCCTACCTCACGAATGATGCCACAGTACAAACAAAAAAAATGATTTATTGATTGATTGATTGATTATTATTAATTAAGCGAAGCTCTTTAAAAATGAATTACCAGCTCTTTGGTGCTCAATTTGAAAGGGGATCCAGTTTCTGTTAGCCTCTATGTCTGGGAAGTGATGTGTGAAGGGACAAAACCTCTCTACTTTGCCACAGATAGTTTGCACCTGGAACCCTAGGCTTTTTAATGCTGCAAAGGCTTTTATTCTTCCTCATAGTACTTTTTAGGCAAGGTCTCAAAACAAACTTAGTTTATGTGAAATTTGCCTATCATAACAAAAATAAGTCATGGGTCAGGCTGCTAAACGCCTTGGATCTTAAACCAAAACTGCACACCCTGGAAGCACTTCTGTCACTGGAAGATCTAGGTTTCTCTGCAATTACAGAAACCTGGTTCTAAGGCCTCAGAGAGTACCCTATCCTTGTAAGGCTACAATGCCCTTCCAACTCTTC
This sequence comes from Protopterus annectens, assembly GCF_019279795.1. Classification (NCBI taxonomy): domain Eukaryota; kingdom Metazoa; phylum Chordata; order Ceratodontiformes; family Protopteridae; genus Protopterus; species Protopterus annectens. The sequence goes on along the minus strand of NC_056733.1, from coordinate 1,186,628,469 downwards.
AGACTGCAAAAAGAACATGTAGAGAAATAAAGGAGGTAGTGTTTTATATCTATATTCATGGCTAGGAAATAAATTCACTCTGTCTAGTTAGACTGACAACTCCATGAGATAATGCAAATTCAGGTTAATGTGGGTAAGACCTCTATTTAAGTCATTATAGCCAGTTATAGATCCCCCTCTAGTGGGTCATGACGTTGCATGAATCCTACTTGACCAAACTGGAAAGAATCCAACATATTACCAAACACTTTGCTATGGGCATTTCAATTATCCCACCATCATCAGGAAAAACTACATCTAGCCCTAACTCACTAATGGAAAGTCTCCTTTGACTTTGTTAACTCAAATGCCCTGGAACAAACTTCTTTTCCCACCTCCCACCGGACAAGAGGAACAGATATACTAGATTTGGTTATCACTAACATGTCCAACAGATGCATTGCCACCACTGTCGGACCCTCATTAGATAAATCTGACCACAAATCAGTCACCTTCAAGTTGGCACTAACACAAGAACTCTCAAAAGGTGCCCACGACTGCCAAAATAAGCTGTATAGCCAAAGTTTATTATAACAAAAACACGGACTGATAATACAAAACTGTATACACAAACAGAAAAGAAAATCCAAAAAGTGAAAACCGTAAGCTGTGGCAGAGTTAAGCGCTTTCAACCAAATCAGCTGGTCTTCATCAGAACTGTAACGTATAACTGTTCCACTGTTTAAATAACTTTTGTGGTGCCAAACTACTCATCATTCCTTAAAGTTACATAGGCCAAATGTTAACGTATAATGTCCTTAATAATACCATTAAAAGATACCAACAAATATATACACACTGAAGTGTTGTGAACAATGCTTTTTTTTTAAATACTTTAGTTATTTAATTAATTGCTGTTAGAATGCTGTTAAAATGTTAAAATAATAATATATTAACGTATTAAAATATTAATGTTATAATAATAGTATATTAAAATGTTAAAATATTTCTACCGCCAAGACCTTATAACTTTTCTCTTTCATACTTCTTTCAATTTGTAAAAAGCTATGGATGAATAGATTTAACTTAAACTCTAATAAATGTATTGTTAATTGTATGTAAATATAATATATATGCATAATACAAAAAATAAATAAATAGTGAATGAATTATAAAATATATAACGTAGAATATGTATAAATTCATATAATCATGTAAAATTGTTCATTTCTGACTTCTAAAAATCCTAATAAATTAAATATATAAGTAATAATTAAGACAGTGAGAACAATAAGACAATAATAATTAATATTTTCCTCTATCAAATACCCAAAATCAGTGAACTAACTAGTGTTCAATTGATATATAAATTTAACCTCTAATATGTTTAAAACATATTATAAAATTACTGGTGGATATCCAACATCAACAAACTTTACAAGAAATGCAAAAAGCTGATGACCAAGAAAACAAAGGTGAGGCCCCAACAATGGAAAATCACCCTCCTCAGCTTCAACAGGCAAATAAGACAACTTGTCAAATACTCTAAAGGCTTCTTTGAGGAAAAACATAGCAAGCACAGCCAAGGATAACCATAAGGCCTTTTACAGCTACATGTGTAGCCTAAAAGGAAGGGCCCAAGTATGTACAGAACTAGTGGTCAACAGTATCACACACACTGACCCCACAGAGAGAGCAACCTGCTAGTGTATAGGTTTGGTGAAAATCTCACTCCCTTATCCCCTTCAAACTTATCACAGACCTTCCCCCAAACTTCCCCCACTCTACATATCTAAGGCAAAAAACACAGCCTCTATGGGACCAGATGGGATCCTAGGCTGTCTTCTAAACATGCTAAAACATGAACTAGCATCACCAGTAATTGCCTTTTTCAACCATAGCCTAACCACAGGCTTTGTTCTTGAGGAATGGAGAACAGCAACAGTTATTCCTCTCCACAAAGGTGGCATTGCAACAAACCCAGGGAATTACAGTCCCATAAGTCTGATCAGCCTTATCTGTAAAGCCATGGAATCATTATGGACCTCATAAATAAAGACATAGGTGATCTCCAAACCCAGGATCTTACCAAATTTGGCTTTGTCAAGGGCAGATCCTGCCTGTTAAATCTGATGGACGCCTTCAAAAATGTGACCAGGGCCACTGATGAGGGCATATCTCTGTACACAGCATACCTCAACTTGGCAAAGGCTTTCAACACAATCCTACACTGGGGCATTACCGATAAAGTTAGCAAACTGAATGTAAACCCCTTAGTTGTAAGATGGGTTGCCAGCTGGCTCACAAACCAGGCACACACCATCAGATTGGGTGACTCCATGAATCCCTAGTCCTCACATGGGAGGTGCCTAATTAATCTAGAATCTCAGAATTATCCTCTTACATATATTTCACTTTCATATAAGGACTATGCTAATTTCATGATGATACCAGACTGCCTTGTTAAACACCTGTTATGGAGGCTTTACACAAACACCATTGTGCTTAAAATGATAGCGCAGCCTATCTAATATGCCCTACCAATGCTTAGGTTAGTGACGGGTTGGGTGGGGCGTTGCAGTGTAAAGGCAATTATTAATATTATAGGCAGTGGAGATATTTCATGTTGCATAAGCTTTTCATGACTATATAACAATCATATTGCTTTCTATGTAAAGAACTTGTTAAAGAAAACATACAATCAATAAAAGATATACATGATTTATAAAGAAACAGCCTTAGTGGAATTAAGCTATTTTGAAAGCTGTGAAACATTTCCAGTGTGTATGATATTACAGCCCCCCCCCCCAAAAAAAATAAGGCTAACAGGTCCCATTCAGTAACTCTTAGCTGAAGAGATGGGAGTAACCCCTGGATATGGTACTCAAGTGTAATATATACCCCTTCCCATTCAATCAATTGCATTCGATTTATAAAGTGAAAATTAGAGCTGGATTAGTGCTTGGAGCAATGAGTCCTTTTTTGTGATTTCTTCCTCAGTCATAAGCCATGCTTCTTGATTGCTTTCTTTCTCCAAGATGTCCAGCTATACAACAATCAAATCTCCACACCATCTGGTTCTTATTCCTCTTCTTCTAGTTTAAACAGTGACTAGAACCAGTTGGAGAAGCAAATTAAAACATGTTTCTAGCATAGAGTGGCTGGTAGAATAATTAAGTTTGCTTGTCCTGTTTCGTGTCTTTCTTTCTTTTTCATTTTTTTGTCATCCAGTGTTTAAAGTAGTGTGCTAGCTGTTGCCTTACTTTTCTGTTTTTATCCCTCAGTTCAACATTCTCATAGTCAGAATTTGGATAAAAGAAGTTGGTCAGAAAACAGTGTTGATTTGACTCCAGAAAATCTTAAATTTCTACAAGTAGGTCAACTACTAAAGTCAGGACACATGTCTGAGTGTCCAGGATTGCTGATACTCTAGATCTTTGAAATGTTGTAGCTGTCTACCACAAAATGTTCATAATATAATATAAAACTCATGGTTGAACCAGGAATTTTCTATAACTGATCCAGCTCCTTAGGTATATGAAAAACATCCTCCTGATCCTTGCAATTCAAAAAGTTATTTAAAAAAAATGAGGATACATTTGTTTTGATCCAAGGTTTAGTAAACTGGATTATCTCAATAACAATAAATGCCTGCTTCCTACAGTATGAGTAACGTTTTTTTTTTTTCAGTAAATGTGACCAGCACTGACCCTTCTTTTCCTTCTGGGAGCCCTGCCATGATTATTACTGTTTATTTAGTTATCAATGCTGTCTCCTTTTGGCTCCAAAATTCTGCTTCACACCTATAGATTAGTATTTTGGGAAGTATGGAGTGTTAGGATAGCTGTTTGTTCTGGGAAGGTGAATTTTTGCTTCTCCAAGCTGATCTATGATTTTATGCTGGAATTAACAGCTTTTGCAAAGACCATTAAGTGTGCTATATTTTGGATTACTTTCTCAATAATGTAGCTAGAGACTGAAATGGAGTATAAATACAATTCTGTCTTCTCCCTTTTTTTGACAGCTGGCTTGTGTCATACCTAAAAGGGGTCTACTGACACTCACCCAGTTGACAAATGTATAAATAAATAAAATAAATATATACATGCATATATACTATTCAGATCTTCTTTGGCAGTGACCCACTTAATCAGACCCTATACCACAAGGTGCTGGCCTGCTCAAACAAAATATTTATATAAAACTGTTTCAGGTAGTTGTCAATAGCTTCAGAATTCACTAACATACAGCAGGAATTTTCTGACTTAGGATGTGGTATGATTATAAGTAAATCAAAAGCTTTGGTATTAGCTAGGGCAACACAGATGATTCTTAAAAAACACCTAGCTTTGCATATATTCCCACTAATTTCCCAAATAATTTTGCAATGTCTGAGGCAAAACTTCCAAGTTAAACTCTTATTATTGAATCACTCATCACTGTATTACATTCCTCAAGGATGCATTTATTTATATGACTTTTTTTTAGCAGGTAAATATTTTCAAAAGCAAACTGCCATTTTCAAGTAGAATGAGGAATGTACGCAGAACATACAGAAGGAACTGAAAAGAAACAAGGCATTGCAGTGAAAAAATGAACTGAATACATTAACTTAATAAGAAGCAGTACTACTTCCAAAATTATAGATCAAATCCAACTTTAAATCAGTGTTATTCATTCTTGGTAGATTTCATTCAACTGTAAGGGATAATACGGATTAAACTGCTAAATATAAGCATCTACAGTTAAATACATTCAGGTCCACAAAGATATGTGCAGTAAGGTAATCAGTATACAGGAAACAATAATAGATGGAAAATGTACTGCCACAGGCAAACATAATTCAGAACTAGTGAATGACTGGTAGATGAGTGATGTTGTATAGTGTCTCACAGAGCATGGCAGGTCCCAAGTGCTTCCATTTTCCTCTGTTTGTTTATATTGTTTTGTGTTATGTTCAACAGGCAAAGGAAGGGACTGTGCAATACAGTTAAATCACTCAAAATAATTACTTGAGGCAGAAAGCTAAGAATCCTACCTCTTTAACTCTACAGTATTGTTTCTGTCAAGTGCTCCCTACTCTGTCAACAAAAAGATAAAAATGAAAGACATGATGAAAGCAGACAACATGGATTGTAAATCTTGTAGTATTTGCATTAGACTACACAATCACGATTTTGAATTGATTCAGTTATGAAATATTTTTTTTTTTAAAAATGAGGATTAGCTTTCTGTCTTGTATCAACTGAATGCCAGGATAGACTCTTGGTCTTTAAAACTTTGAGCAGAATAAAGCAGGCATTTGGTGGGTAAATGAGCGCATGGAAGAAACTACATGATTTGTCTTTCTATGACTTTGGTTCTGCCCAAATCACTAGTGTCTTGCATATCTAAATAGTAGTTAAGGTCAATGTTAATTCAGAACATGCAACTAAACTTTCAGAAGCAGTAATATGACACTAGATTTCACATACAGGCTTTACTATTCATAGTATAAACATCATAAACAATGCCAATCTACAGAGACTCTTTAACCAATAGATAAAACAGACTTAAGAGTAAATTATTAAATATTATACCATGATCCCCCCAAAACGTGCACGCTGATTGGCCAGCGTGCCCGTTGTAAATCGAGTTAAACTAATGGAAAAAGGTCCGGTCGCCCGGACTTTTTTCCATTAGTATAACTCGGTTTTTTAAAACACTGTCTCGCTATGTTAAATGGGTTTAACATAGCGAGACAGCTTTAAAATAAGCAACGGATTTTAAAGCTGTCTCGCTATGTTAAACCCATTTAACATAGCGAGACAGTGTTTTAAAAAAAAGCAACGGAGAAAGCAAGATCTCCGTTGCTTTTTAGTGTCTCCCTATGTTAAATGAGTTTAACATAGCGAGACAGTTTTAAAATAAGCAACGGAGATGTCCGTTGCTTATTTTAAAACTGTCTCGCTATGTTAAATGAGTTTAACATAGCGAGACACTAAAAAAAAAGCAACGGAGATCTTGCTTTCTCCGTTGCTTTTGCCCACAGTACATCAGAACTGCCGCGGATGCCAGACATCTGCGGAAGGGCAGTAAGCAGGCATTATACTATGCCATTATTTAAGAAAAGTAACAGTTTCTTTTCTTAAATAATGTCATGGTATAATAGCAATAACCCACTTCTGGGTGTGGGTAATGCTAAATTTACCCACGGTTGGCTTTGTTTGGTCCCTCGGGCTTCGCCCTTGGGACCAAACCACGCCAACCGTGGGTAAATTTAGCATTACCCACACCCAGGCGTGGGTTATTGCTATAGTCATGCATGGCCATGATAGTTCAGTAGGCAGGCCTTAGGGACAAGATTAACACTGCTGTCATACACTGTACAGGATGCATTGATTAAAAATAACATTTGGCCGTACAAGGGGAATAAGAATCATAAGCCCAGTACAATATTTTATGGAGACACCAGTCTGTGGTTAGTACAGTCTTGTAATGAATACCACCAAGAGGAGGTGATAGGACTGCCCATCTTGTTTGTGCTGGTACCAGTACCATAGATAGCCCACCCTGATTATTTTTTAACACCTTTATTAAATTATCACTTGTGACATAGGCAAATTTGCATTTATATAAAAGTAATCAAACTGTATTAACAAGTTCATTGTTATAAACATTATACTTCACATATATTGCTATATAGTATATAACCTAAACAATATTACATAAATTATTCAATTCCTGCTACCAGTGTAAGTGCATCAGCAACAGCAGGGAGACAGGCTCTCCAGACAATGTTCACCACCAACAATATGGAAGACTGTCCATGGTATGTGTACTACCAAACAAAAGTGAGAGGTTTACATATGTGTACTATCAACAATGCCACATATAGATTGCTCATGTTTACTTCTCTTGTCCTCATTATTCAAATGTACTGCCAACTGAAGCCAGATAGCGTGCCCATGTTATAAGTGCCAGCAACAATGCCTGGGATAAACTCACATGTCTGTGTATTACGGCAATGGTATATTGTAATCAGACTGAATAGGAAGGCTGACTCTCTTATGTGTACATCTGTAATTAATCAGCTGTGCTACCCGTGGTCGGTGCACTTCTGCCATTAGTTAAATGAGGTGCCAGATGCACCATGCAGTATTTATTTGTTTATTTACTTGTGTATTTACTTATTTACTTATTTAATTATTGATTTTTTTTTGGTAACAGAGTAGGGGGATTGTTCCATAGACTATTTTCAACAGTGGCCTGGTACTCAATGCCTGTCTGTGCTATGCAATCTATTATGAATAATAGGCAGAATCTATGAAACATTAGAAGCACAATACAAAACAACTGCCTGCATGGAAGTGTATAATAAACTTTAAGATGTAATGTGAACTGTTTACTGACATGGATAAAATGAATTTTAAAAAGGCTGCTGAAATCTCATTGCATTTATAGCAAGCATGAAACTATGGTGGCCTGTCTATCACCAGGGAATCAGACACTTTTTTGTTTTAATTAAATTCCATTTTCATGAGATAAAATTAGGGAATTATATCCCTGACTTTTAATTCATTGTGATTCTGCTGCAACATTAGGGAATTATATCCCTGATTTATAATTCATTATTTTGCTTCCACTGCAATTTTCACGTGTAAAAGTAAAACATAGGGCAGGGTTTAATAAACCCTACATGGCTTGCTGAAAGCATGTTTGTATCTCGGAGCAAAGCACAAGTGATAATGTGCCAATGTTATTCAGTAAGCAGCTCTGCACATCATGTAGAGCTGCTCAAACATGATAAAAATCATGGCATGCCAATTACAGCATAAGCAGCTGAATTGTATGCAAAACAGCCAATCCAAGATGGCAGAGCTATACAACAAACTATAAAGCTGTCATGGAACATCCACAGAGGTTCCTTACTAAAGGAATACAGGGTGTATGTAGAATATCCTGTGCAGGTCACCTCAAGGCCTTCTCCCTGTATTCTGTCTCCTATAGGCTGCTGAGGAGAGATCTATGCCTGGCATAAGGGCATTGTCAGACCCTACTCTGATGAACCTCCTACAAATCCACAAAAGAAACAGCACCAGAATTACCCATTCTAAATATTAAACCTTATTTATTTTACATTTGCTTACCAGGACAGTCCAACTGGGACTGAGCTCATTTTCAGCAGAGGCCCAGGGAAAAACACTCCAGATGCATGTCTTTGGAATGTGGGAGGAAACAGGAGCACCCAGAGGAAACCCACATAAATGCAGAGAGGACATGCAGACTCTGCACAGAAGGAACCCCAGCCAAAAACTGAACTGGAGAACCTCTTGCTGTGAGGGAACAACACTAACCACTGCATTACTGCACTGCCCACCTATCATCTTACCTGTGATATAAATAGAACCTGCTGGAGAGACCGGTATGTATCCCAGAGAATACTCCATTTCTGGAACAGGCTCCCTATCCATGTGAAGTAGATTTCCTCCCTAACTGAGTTCTACTGCAACTTGAACAGCTGAATGGGGAACAGGAAATTCATCCACACCTATATCTCTAATGGATGCAGGCAACCCGTAATTGTTTATTTCCCAGGATCCTGCTTGTAAATGTTTCATTCGCCAAGCCCCTGCTTATACTTATCAAGGGTACCAGAACATGTCAGAGATTTGGGATGCATGGCTAGGCTTAAAAAGGCATTTGTAGTCATTAGCTTAGTAAACAAATATGAACCTATGTACACTTAGTGTAGCCTTTTGCCTTGTACTCCAAAATCTTTTGGAATGCATCCACAGAAATATATTGGATGAAAAAATGTTAGGGGCTGCTGCTGCTATTTTTCTGCATGTGTATGTGCAATGGGGTGAAGCCTATGCTGCTGCTTCTGATAGACCTCGAGCAAGGAGGAGAAGAGAGGGAAGGCCTGAACCTGATCTAACTAGCTCTACTGGATAGGCAAATATGCTTAATGGCACTTCTGGACTAACCAGTGATATTGTTTGGTTACCTCTTACTTACCCAAATGATATTTCATTAGTGTATGATATTATTAAGAAGAACTGGTCAATTTTGTTAAGTGATGAAAAATTAGGAATTTTGTTGGTGATCAACCAAGTGTTTGCTTTAGGAATAGTAAATTACTCAAACGGCAGCTATGCTATCAGTCAAATAAAAAAGTTAACAATCTTTCTGTATGTAATGGCACCTTTCCCTGTTATGCCTGTAGTGAGTGTAGGTATATCATGAGATGCAGTTATTTTGTACATCCTGTTACCTATATGAAGTATACACTGAAACTTTTTGAAACAAGTGAAAGCACTGATTTAGTGCATTTAGCATTTTGTGATCCATGTTTATGTTTTTATGTTGGAAAAAGCAATAGATCTTTGAAGAACAGATCCTTGACCATGTTAATGATATAAACATGTTGATTTGTATGGGAAAACACATACATTTACATTTATGGTGTTACAGTTGATACAAAAACATTGAAGGGGTGGAGACTATGCCAATATTACATAGTCTGTAGAAGTAAGATGGATTATAAGGTTGCCAGCTGACAGATGTTTTGGTCTTAATGAAGTGGTGCCTTTAAAACTGGTGCTAAAGTCATGTGATTTACTTCATTAATTGATTGCTTTATAAAAGTGATGTTTGAGATGTTTTTCTTTTATGTCTGATGAAGTGCCTTTTTTGGGCGTGAAAGTGCTTACCTGTTTTAAATTAAATACTGGATTTCCATTTCAAAGACATGCATCTGGAGCATTTCTCCCCGGGCCTCTGCTGAAAATTGACTCATTCTAAGTCGGACTTTCCAGGTTAACAAATGTAAAATAAAATAAATAAATAAACTGCTCTGCTTTTAGCTGTTTTGGTCAGTCTTGTTTATTTTGGCATACTTCAATTTGTGATGGACCTGCTTTTATCCATGTTGCTGCTGTTATTTATCATAAATTACATTTTAGTCTACAAGACAATATAATGTTCCCATATGTAAGCCTACCTAGAATCTGCGACCTCCCAGACACATCAGCACTACCATCAATCACACGGTGTGAAGGCTCCACTGAGCTGCCTGGATCTTTGACAGTGTACTGGAACTCCTAATTTGGTGTCAGTGGTGGCTCGGTAGCAGGACTATCCGATGTACCCATCTGTTCTCAAGCAACTGCAGCTGCCCTTCTCTATGCTAATGGAATCAACCACGACCAACAACAGCATTAACATCAGTGATGTCCTGATTGCAAATGTCCTTTCTGGCAGTCATACCCCCCTTTGGCGTGTCTCAAGTAGGAAGGCTACATGACACATCAGAGCCTGGATGATGACCTCATTCTCAGCCTCACTAAAAGGGGGTTTTCGTGGAATTCTTGGCTTGGGTGCCATAATCATATATGACATAAAACAGAGAAGGACAAAGCCCATTAATAGCACATGCCGTACCCAACAGAACTAAAACCTGCTCCTTAAGGAAACACAAACCTGTCTGGTGGACATCCTCTATCAACAGACTTTACACCAAAAGGAAGAATATGTTGTCCAAGGGTAAAAAGGAACAAATTCCAAATTGGAAAAACTTCCTCCTTAGCCTCAACAAGCAAACTAGATCACTACTGAAAAACTCCAAAGCCAATTATGAATCAAAACTAGCCTCCAAAACAAAGGAAAACCGCAAAATCTTCTTCAGTTTCATCAGAAACCACCATGGCAAAGCCCAGTTTTTTTCCAAATTAGTACTTAATGCTATCACTTACACTGATCCTGTTGACTTAGCCAAACTGCTAGCAGAGAGGTTCAGCTCAAACTTCACCCCCTGACCCCCACAAAGGCCCAGTCATTACCCCTGATACTTGTCCCACACCTCACATCTCTGTAGATCAAGTGTTAAAGGCCCTATCCAAGGCAAAGAACACAGCTTCCATGGGACCTGATAGTATACCAGGCTGTATTCTTCACCATCTCCAGCAAGAAGTAGCTTTACCATTGAGCACCTTATTCAGCCACAACCTAAGTATAGCTTCATTCCAGCAGAGTGGTGAACTGCCATTGTCATCCCTTTGCACAAAGGTGGTGCCACTACTGACCCTGGAAACTATCACTAGCTTGACAAGTCTGATCTGTAAAGCCATGGAGTGTAATTATTATGGATTTCATGTAAACAAGGACATAGGCAATCTCAAAGCACTTGACCCTATCCAATTTGGATTTGTCAAGGGCAGATCTTGCCTGTTGAACCTGACTGACTTCTTTGAGACTGTCACCAAGGCTCTGGATGAGAGAAAGTCAGTACACACAGCTTACCTTGACTTGGCCAAGGCCTTTGACACTATCTCCCATTCAGGCATCATCAAAAAGCTAATACAACTTGGTTTAAATCCCTATCTCATCAGGTGGGTGGCCAACTGGCTCCCGATAGGACCCACAAGGTCAAAATAGGCACTTCCACCTCCGGCAGCAGACTTTTCCCTAGTGGTGTTCCCCAGGGATCTGTCCTGGGACCCTTACTATTTGGCATCTACTTCTCAGAGGTCCAGGCAAAGGCAAAGGGCCTGTGGCTAACCACGTTTGTGGACAACTGTAAGTCGGGTGCTGTCATTGACTCTCCAAATGATGTTAACATATTGCAAGAGGGTCTCACAGCAACAAATGACTGGTATCCAAGTCCTGGCCTTAGGTTAAATGCAAAAAAATGTATTATTATACCATTTGGTAAAAACATGGCCCCTACTGATTACGCAACAATGGCAACCCCCTAAGCACAAAACCTGTGGTGAGAGATTTGGGTACTCAGGTTGACAACAATCTCACATTCGACCATCATTTGGTGGCAGTGGTCAGAAAAGTCTTTTACTTGGTTCATCTCATAAGTAAAAGGATTGCATCCAAAGAAAAGCAGGTTATTACCTCTCTGTACTCCCCCTCATTAGGCCTATAATTTAGTATAACTTCCTATTTGGTGTATACCTCTCCAAACACCTGCACCACTGGAAAGGCCACAGAAATACCTCACAAAGAGAGTCCATGGCCTCCAACACCTGTCCTACATGGACAGGCTCAAATCACTACCACTCTACTCAGTATCATACAGAGTGCTCAAAGGTGATCTGTGTCTCATCTACAAGGCAATTTCAGGCCCTGCCCTACTAGAGATGCCCCATATCCGTAAGTCTAACTCTTAATGCATTACCCAAAAGACCTAAATTTAATATGTAACATCAACAAAACCTGCTGGAGATACAGGTTTGTCTCCCAGAGGCTGCCTCATCTCTGGAATACACTTCCAATACACATCAAACAGAGTACCTCACTGACCCTCTTCAAGTGCAACCTTGAGTGGATGGGAAACCACAAATTTGTCCCAGGGGTTCCACTTGTGTCCCTCACTGAAAGGGGTGATAGGTGCTGACTGAGGTTTCTTTGCTGGGGGATAAACTCTTGACTAGGCTTGTAAGGGCCTCAGGACCATTAGCATAGCAACCTCCTATGATCCCATAATCCTATAAGTAATGTATGTTTTCCAAAAAGTAATCAGGCTATGTACCCATTTTCAACATAAATCACTTGGACCACATTTTTCATTTAGGACAACAGAATGGTGAGTGGCCCCCAGCCTCCAACATAAATGCAAAGGTCTGGACAAACACCCATTTTGTCAGCATTCCCATACTCAAGACTGCAGTTATGTCATTGATTACTTGATGACAATTATTATTGCTAAATAGTCAAGAATGCAAATTAGGAATGCCAGTCTATTTCCACTGTCTCACCACTGTGGTGAAGGTTGCCATGGGCATCTGAGAAGCCTAACACCCCTGTCAGCCATATGAACAGCCCCTTGAATGAATGAAAAACATAATTACAGTTCTCTCCAATTCCAGGTGAAATTGCAAAAGCAAATAGTAAGAACATACTTGTGTTGTGAGCATAACCTGTCTATCTCGCAAATGTAAAGCCCCGCAAAAGCTGCCTATGCCAACAGTGAAGTATAAAAAATACATACAGATTAACCTTCATATTTTCTAATTACTAGATAAATACATTTCTAAATGATTACACTCTGAATGTTCTTGAATAATAGTAACATAACCTTAGCAAAATAAGTACTTCTGTGCAGAGAAATCTCCTTTAAAGAAATAACCAATCTTCTGTTTTGTCTGAAAACAAGTCTTCTCACTTCAAGTTCCCTAGCTAGATGGTTACCTTTTTATAGCATAAATTCGGCCATCTGAGCACTCTGAATATGCAAATGAAGTGTAAACTCATTAGAATTGCTGAGTATCAAACATTTGACTTTATGTAGCAAATATAAACATAGTGTAGCCTCTATACCACTATTAGGTGCTAATGGTTTACAAATGTGAATGATTAATCTGCATGAAGGGAAACAGAACAGCATTTCAGTTACCCTTTCTGTGCAGTGGCTGTGTCAGTGAGGCTATACTTACAAAGTGTGGAACTAACTGCAGTGAACTTTTAAATAAAACCAAATGCCACACATGTATCATTTTTGGCCATAACAGTACAAGTCTTCTGCCTTTACTGAAAACTGTTGCACACTGTTATGTATTTGTATCACACCTTGAAAGAAAATGTTAGGAAATGCATTACAGATTGATTGTCTGACAGTAAAGCAGAGATAAGAGAAGAATGACCAGAATACAAAGAGAAGACAGAGCTGCATTTTTACAAATATATGGTAAATAATTGTATGATCACTCATTGCACTAAATATGTTAGCCACTGTTACACTTCTAAACATCTAAAACTCATAACATCTAAATTCAAAACATTGAGACCACAACATCTAAAACCTAAAACATCCAAAATGCACAACATCAAATTTCATAACATCAAAAATGTATAATATGGAATAGTGTATCATGAAACGTGTAAATGTTATAATTTAATCTGTTATTCTTGTGGTATCAGTATGAGATGTAGTTTTTATTTGTACAGTTATTATTTATATAGTGTAGAAATGTATACTATTTATATCGTGTTTATTTTGCCACTCTGTATGTGTTTTTTAGGCCATTCAGGTAAGTGATATAGACATTATGTGTACATTCTTTATGCTGATCGCGATACAGTGGGATTAGGAAATTAACATTTTCCCAGTGTAGTGCGATCTCGAAGTTGGTATATTTAATTTATGGGGGGGTGCAGGGGGGCTTGCCCCCTGCAGAAATGTAGTAAAACGTGTGTTTGTTAGTTTGGTGTTGTTATAGGTGGAGGGGGTGTTATTTTCATGTGATTTGTAGTGTTCGATGTTGTGATGCAAAGTTTCAATGTTATGAAATTCAATGTTATGAGTTTTAGATGTTTTGAGGTTTAAATGTTCTAGATGTTTTAAAATGTAATTGTTAGCCACACATCTACAACCAACTGAAAATGTCCAACTTTATGAAATCTTAATACTACATATGAAATGTAAAATGCTTGTATGCACATGATTTGAGTGGTATTGCAAACCTGTCTCTTTGGTAAGGAGAAGTAACCCACTACAGGTGTGATGGGTAGGTGTAGTTGTCTGATGGTTCAAATCAAAAGCTTAACCTTTGTTTCCCTTTATTTATTTATTTACTTTTATTTTGCCATGTGAGTGTTGTGTGGCATAATGCAAACACAGTCAATAGCTTAACTATAAAAGTTCATTTCTGAGGGTGAAGACTGGATTCTCACTGTTCCCATGGTTGACAGGCATGTGCCTCCAGTGTCCCCTATCTTTCCCCAGTCATGGTGTCCCCCAAGCTTTTTGTGTCCATCAACATCCCCTGTATCACTCTTGTATGTCCTGTTTGTTTGCACTTGCTTTCTCACTTGCTCTATCTACCAGACACTCACATTTCTAGGTGTTTTCCACACCATTCCTCTCTTTTTGAAATAAAAAAGGGTACTTGTCCCATAAAAAAATGTGCCCCATACACAGCTCTCTGTTTTGCATATGTGTCTTCTCAACACATTTGATTTGGTCCAATTTGCTATATGACATCATTGCATTGTTATCACCAATCTGTGTTGTGGAGAATTTTGTCTACATGTACAAATTACTGTGTTGAGCTATGGTTCTTTCCTAATTCCTTCCTCTAAATTACTGTATTGCTTTGTGTTTTTCTTCCCTTTGCCTGCTATCCCATTTCAGTACTTTCCTATCAAACTCATTTTTGCGCATTTAATCTAGTCAAAAAATAGAATCACACACACCACACATAGCCAGAAATGACCCTTAAAAAAGCATTCACCTTTTGTCCTCTCCATTTGCATGGAGTTTGTCATCATGCACCAATGCTGAGTGGCGGTGAATGGCTGTTCAAATCCTATGGCAAAACCTGTTGAGATTTTACCATTGGCTGCAGTAGTCCGGTTGACTCTCTGCAATACTGCTTAAATTTGATGTGCTATTGGAATACAGAGTTAAAATAAAGTAAAAGCACTACTTTGAAACAAACAGTTACTCTGACAGGTCTTTTGACCCATAGTGCCTTTTTTAGGCAAGGCTCAAATTCTAAACCTACCACCCTAGAACACAAAAAAGTAAAAAAACTAAGGGTAATGCTGCTCAATGCCAGAAGTCTCAATCTCAAGATGCACGCACTCGAGGCCCTCCTCAGTATGGAGAACATCGATGTCTGTGCTGTGACAGAAACCTGGTTCAAGGCTCCTGAGAGCACCCCAGCACTAGCAGGTTTCACCTCATATCTTGCGTTCCGGCCCCAAAATCCGGACAACACCAAGAAAGGAGGGGTGTCCATATTCATAAAGGACACCCACACCTCAAGGTTGGTGGCAACGCACGATGCATCGGAGACCATCCAGGTGCAATTAACCATAGGCAAGACTGCTCTGCAATTTGTAGCATGTTACAGGCCACCCTCTCAAACTCAGGAACCTCACATGGCCTTCCTGAAAACAATGGAGAGGATAAATGTATCTCCAAACACCATCATACTAGGTGACTTCAACTACCCTAATATAGACTGGGAACACTACTCAAGCCCAAACACTCTAGCCCAAAGGTTCCTGGAGTTCATAAACTCAAATGCCATGGAACAACTAGTCACCATCCCCACAAGAGGAGAAAACATACTTGATCTCATCATCACGAACATGGGATCACAATGTTCAACACCGGAAGTATACCCCTCACTGGTGAGATCAGATCATAAACTAATCTCGCTGAAGGTCCTCATCCCGCCCCCACCTGAAATAAAAAAGACCACAGTGAAAAACTTCTCAAAAGCCGACTTCACACTTCTAAAAACTAATGTGGTCTCCTTTAAGGCCCCTAAGCCAGTGGTAAACATTACTCAAACCGCTGAATCACTTACAAATGCCTTCTACCAGCACCTACAGGACTGCATGGATCAGGCAATCCCAAACAAAACTAAGACTCTTTGTACCAAAGGCAAGCATCCAGTCTGGTGGACCCCAGCCATAAACAAGCTCTACAACAAAAGGAGGAAGCTACTACAAGATAGAGCAAAATCCTTGAAAGGTAAGACACCTTTGATCATTATAAGTAAAAAACTAAGAGCTCTCATAAAATCATCCAAGGCAAATTTTGAGAGAAAAATCGCCAAGGACTCAAAAGACAATCATAAGGCCTTCTTTAGCTATGTTAGAAACCTAGGAGGAAACTCCCAGATATGCTCAGAATTAGTTCAAAATGATGTGAAGATTACTGAACCTACACACATTGCCAACATACTGGCTGACAGGTTCAGTGCAAACTTCTTCCCCCGCCCCCAAAAGGAGAGATATCTATACCAGAGGATTGTAGCCCCCCAAACATCTCCAACGCCCAGGTGAAAACTTCTCTCTCCAAAGGAAAAAACACAGCATCCATGGGACTGGATGGTGTCCCCAGCTGTGTGCTCCATGAAATCAATGAGGAATTAAACCCGCAGTTAGGACAGCTGTTTAATCTTAGCCTCACCTCAGGATACGTACCCAAGGAGTGGCGCACGGGGACTGTGGTCCCACTTCACAAGGGTGGTGCCTCCACTGACCCTGGAAATTACTGTCCCATTAGCTTGACAAGCCTTATCTACAAAGCCATGGAGAGGATCATAATGGAACTCATAAATAAAGACATAGGGAACTTGCAGACTTTGGATCCAACCCAGTTTGGCTTTGTCAAAGGCAGATCATGCCTTTTAAACTTGGTTGACTTTTTCGAGACAGTCACCAAGGCCATTGATGAGGGAAAGGCAGTCCATACAGCCTACCTTGACCTGGCAAAGGCCTTCGACACAATACCCCACTCAGGTATCATCGAAAAACTCATCAGCTTGAATGTAAACCCATACATCACAAGATGGGTTGCAAACTGGCTAAGTGACAGAACCCACAGGGTCAGAGTTGCTGGAGCCATGTCAGACTCAAAGCCTGTCACAAGTGGTGTCCCACAGGGCTCAGTCCTGGGTCCACTCTTGTTCGGCATCTACTTTTCTGAAGTACAAGCAAACACAGGAGGGTTATGGCTGACAAAGTTTGCAGATGACTGCAAACTGGGTGCCATAGTCGAAAACACATCTGACACAGATATCCTTCAGAAGGGCCTCACAGAAACGGATAACTGGTGCCAGAGCCATGGCCTAAAGTTAAATGCCAAGAAATGCATAGTCATACCCTTCGGGAAAAACAAGGTTACCCCTAGCTGCCATATAGGTGGCAATCCACTGAGCACAGAAGAAGTCATCAGGGATCTGGGGACCCAGGTTGACAGTAGCCTTTCATTTGACACTCATATTGCTAAAGTGGTTAGGAAAACCTTCTACATTGCCCACCTGATCATGAAGGGATTCACATCTAGATCAAGGGAGGTCATCGTCCCCTGTACTCATCACTCATTAGACCTATGATTGAGTACAATGCCCCATTCGGAATGTATCTGACCCGACACCTGCAGCAGCTGGAAAGGCCCCAAAAGTTCCTCACCAAAAGGATAAAGGGTCTCAAAAATATGTCTTATGCTGCCCGACTGAAAGAACTCCAGCTCTATTCAGTCTCATACCGCTTGCTCAGAGGTGACCTGTGCCTGACATATAAGGCCATGTCAAACCCTGATTTGATGAATATGCTTCACCTCAAAAATCTAGATCCCTCAGAACCACAAGGGCGGGAGACTTAAACCTTGACACGGTTATTAATAGAACATGCTGGAGGGACAGATTCATCACCCAGAGACTCCCTATGCTGTGGAACAAAATCCCGGTACATGTGAGGCAGAGCACCTCGCTGGCCTTGTTCAAGAGGAATCTTGACCAATGGATGGGGGATTGCAGATACACCCCAGGGATTACTTCAGTGTCACTGCTTGACAGAGGCACAGCAAAATAATAGGCATAGTTTTATTCAAACTAAAGGGGTGGCGAAAGCCAAATAACTATGGGCTAGGCTTATAAATGCCCTTGGGCAGATAGCCTAGTATGATCCTATGAACCTATGAACCTATGCTGGATGTAGAAAATTACAACTTCCTATGTGGAGTGTTAACATAAATCATTTGTACTACAAAGTTTTTTTGCACATAATATCAAGGGTTCGATTCCAGATGCATCTCACACCATTTCTTATTGTGATATTATATGTCTGAGATATGTTTAATCACCCACATCTAAACATTTGTCACAGTTATGAGTTCTCATGAAACTATATTGATTACTGGCAAAAAAAAGTATTTGAAGTGACATCTATTTCCACATCTATGAGACATTTATGCATCCTTGTTCTGCTTATCATAAGCTTGTTGTCCCTCTCCTAACCCTTCTTTACCCCTTAATCAGTCACTTCATGCTACAGAACTTGGCCGTTTAATAATGAGAACAGACCAAAAACATGTCCATGAATGTTCCATTACACCAAACATTGTCATGCGTATCTCCATCTCTACTTGTATTCACTCCTTCTCTCCCACCTCTCTTTACATGTGTGTATCAATTAGGCTGGTGCATGTAAAGGTCATCTCATGGTTTTTGCTTTACTGACATGACTCTGCTGATGGATAATACCAACAATGTTACCTTGATTCAATAAGTTGTCGGTGCTCTTGTAGTGTTCAGTGTTTCAAAATCTACTGTATGATTCCCTTTGTGTCATGTTCAGGGGATGATTAGATGTATAAATGTATGTTTGCATCTTGTGAAGGCTTATAACCCAGCAGTAGGGGATGCTGTTAAGGACTAGTTGTACAAGTGTATTGAGGAATGCATTACTCATACAGTTTGGGGACGACATATACTTTAGTGCAGTCACTGATAGTCACATTTGCATTCCTGATCACATTTACTTAGCTAATGATATACTGACACCATTTGTAAAAAAGAAAACAGAATCATCTGGATTTGAACCTTCTTTCATCTGTGCTCCAACTAGAAATTCACTGCTCTTACACCCTGTGCCATAGAGAAAACTAGGCAGCAGGTGTATTTTCCACACACGGTACTGTCTAGAGTGCTGATGGTCATGCATCACTGTTGAGCCTGTTTGTGTGAAGGAAGGCATACTACATATTAAAATTTCCTGTTTTCCTTAAGCAGAGAACCACATTTGTCTGAAGCTTGAAGTCAGTCAAATGCGGAAGGCAAGGCCAATTGTTATTTATCTAATAAAACTTTCACTACAACATTTCAAAGACAGACTACAGCATGCATATCATACTAGCTGCTACCAATTTCTCTCATAACTTA
Organism: Protopterus annectens; assembly: GCF_019279795.1. Classification (NCBI taxonomy): domain Eukaryota; kingdom Metazoa; phylum Chordata; order Ceratodontiformes; family Protopteridae; genus Protopterus; species Protopterus annectens. The sequence continues at coordinate 1,186,608,817 of NC_056733.1, read as the reverse complement.
TCTTGCAAGCCTGACACATGAAACATTAAGAACAAACAGCTGTATTTTGCAGTTAACCCCAATCAGGTCAGTTACCGTATGTCCCTATTTGCACATAGTTTGGTAATGAGTACCAGTGGACACTGCTACTTCACAAGTCCAAGTTGAATTCCTGAAATTTGAATCATGCATGCACTAATATTTTGCCATCATCGGTGCAAATTAGCTTCTTGGTGATGCGCTTTGTGAAGTGGTGTATAGCATGTCTAACTCTGGTTACTGAGTTGTAATCCACCAATACATGGAAATGCACTGATAAAGATAATAGAAGGGCAATGACATGTGTGCTTGACTGAACGCATATTTTCTGATATTTATGTATGCCCTGCAGCAATGCATTTGCAAATGATATATCAGTACCAGGTCTATATCACTTCAGAGAAAATTCAGTTCAGCGAATGGCATTTTTGGTTCACTTACATCGAACATGCAGTTCGTTGAACTGTTCAGACTGAGATTGTGGTACAGTGAGGATCTGGACATTTGCCCTTTCCCCACTACAGTTTGATCTCAGAGTTGGTATATATAATTAATGGGAGGTGTAGGGGTGCAGCCCCCCACAAGAGTGGATTTTGATTAAAGGCATTTCTTATTCATTTGCTGAACTGTCCCTTTGCTGCAGTGGACTCATCAGTGCCTGGGCCATTGACAGAGTCTAGAATTATAGAGCATAACTGTATTGTTACATTTTGTATGGTTTTATAATGACACTGAATATTGGTCATCCATGAGCCTATTCCAACTGATATTATCAGTAACTTGTATTAATATGGACATACCTTCATCTGAATATGAAGACCCATAATTCCATCATTGCACTACTGCTGTTTCCAAAGTGAGTGTGTGCATGGGTGTGTGTTGTGTGTGTGTTGTGTGTGTGTGTGTGTGTATGTGTGTGTGTGTGTGTGTGTGTGTGTGTGTGTGTGTGTGTGTGTGTGTGTGTGTGTGTGTGTGTGTGTGTGTGATCTACACAACATCCTGAGAAACAGGCACATGTTTGTATCACTTCTGCGATATGCATTCATGACAGCTTCTTTCACCTAGGTTGCCATGATGCATTTATATGTACTTTTGGAAATTGCAATCACACAATCATATCACAACTCCTGGCTTTGCACACAAGTCTCAAAACAGTATATGTTACCTGCAGCGCTGTGGTGATGTCATCCTTTACAAAATGCACAGTGACACTTTTAAAATCAGACCTGCAGTGGAGCAAACATTGAGGACTGTGTCATTTAGCTTGTGTAATTAGATAGGTAGGTGTTCAAATCTCACACCTGTCAACTTGTGTGTGTTTATGTCTGAGTGGGTGTGTATGCAAGTCTGAAGAGCTTGAGTCTAGGTCCTGCTGTTCTCACTTAAGTAGCATTTAGAAGATACTGATAAATGACTCCAAAAGAATTTCATACAGCTTTCCCAACATCCTCTTCTCAGCATACAGTGATGATGTCATCATCTATAAAGTGCACTGTGGCACTATTAAAAACAGACTACAGTGGTGGCACAAGCATTATGTACTGTTTTCTCTAGTTTATGTAATTAGATAGGTGCAGATCTAAGCTCATAGCAGTCAATTTGTGAGTGTGTGTCTATATCTGAGTGGCTGTGTGCGTAGACAGTATTAACCCCAGGGATTACTTCAGTGTCACTGCTTGACAGAGGCACAGCAAAATAATAGGCATAGTTTTATTCAAACTAAACGGGTGGCGAAAGCCACATAACTATGGGCTAGGCTTATAAATGCCCTTGGGCAGATAGCCTAGTATGAACCTATGAACCTATGAACCTAAGCATGAGTCCAGGTTCTGCTGATCTCACTCAAAGAACCTTCAGTAGATACTGATACTTGACTCCACAGCAATTTCACATAGCCTTCCCAACATCTTCTTCTCAACATACACTGATGATCATCCTCTATAAATTGCACTCTGCCACTGTTAAAGGCAGACTTGTGCAATGGTGATAGAGTTAAGTACTGTGCTCTTTAGCTTGTGTATCTAGAGAGGTAGGATCTCTAATATCACATCAGACAATATGAATGTATGCCTTCATTCAACTATCAGTCTACAGATAATTTTACACCAGGATGTGAGTCCATATCTGTGTTAGACACTCATCCCAAACATCTTCTTTTCACATATGCTGATAATGCTATCCCCTATAAAGTGCACTCTGACAGTATTAAACTCAGACATCTGCATTGGCATGAGTGTTAAATACTGTGTTCTGTAGCGTCTATAACTAGCTAGATAGGGGTTTTAGTCTTACAGTAGTCAAGTGGTATGTTTCTTCATTCAACTATCAATCTGCAGGCATCTTTACACCCGGATGTGAGTCGACAGATATGTCAGACACTCCTCCCAAATATCTTCATTCAACTATCAATCTGCAGGCATCTTTACACCGGGATGTGAGTCTACAGATATGTCAGACACTCCTCCCAAATATCTTCTTCACAGCATACACTGATGATGTCATCCCAATAAAGTACACTTTGACAGTGTTTAGTTCAGATGTCTGCATTAGCACGAGTGTTAAGTTCTGTGTTCACAAGCTTGTGTAACTTGATAGGTAGGGGTTCTAAACTCACAACAGTTAAGTTGAGTGTGTATGTGTGTTCATTCAAGTATCAGTCTGTATGCAATTTTACAACAGGATGTGAGTTCACAGCTATGTTGGGCACTCCACACAAACACCATCTTCTCAGCATACATTGATGATATCTACTGACTGTATAATGAGCTGTGCTGTATGCTAATGAAGGAGAAAAAAATATGGTGGACTGATTCAGAAATGTATAAAACATCCACCAACATGAAGGGCTCACTTTAGCTCTGATTTCCAATGTATGTTGGAATATTGCCATAGAAAAACTTTAAAATATGTTAGGCAGTTGATACAGGCATTGCAAACCTGTAGCTGCAAGATGCTTTGATAGTAGGTGTTACTGCCACTGCTGACAGACATCAACCTCAAAGGTGTATGGGTTTTAGACCACAATCAACATGCCATGGGTTACATGGAATAAAAATAGAGGACCACTACATGATGGACAGGGATACCATATACGGAATGATAGATATCTGCCAGTCCTAGCTGAGGCCTAGTGGGAATCATACAAAACCCATCTTGATAGATACTAAAGTATACCCTTTACTTATTTTATTTTTTCATGTTGCTCATCTCATAAGTAAGGCTATTGTCTCCAGAAAAAAAAAAAGCATCAGGCCAATAATACAGTACAATGCTCTCTTTGTTATGTTCCTTTCCAAGCACCTACAGCAATTGGAGAGACCACAAAAGTTCCTTACAAAGAAAATGTGGGGTCTTCAAGATCTGTCTTATGTGAACAGACTAAAATCATTGTCATTTTACTCTGTGTTGAACAGACTCCTTAGAGGTGACCCGTGCCTTGCATATAGAGCAATTTCTGACCCAGCTTTAATAGAAATACTGCACATTCACAAGTGAAATGGCACACAGGTCACTCACTCATAGGACCATAATCTGTTATATGACATGAACAGAACTTGCTGGAGAGACAGATTTGTCTGACAGAAGTTGCCATACCTTAGGAACAATCTTCTTATTCAGGTTAAACAAAGCTTCTTGTTGGCCCTATTTAAGGGTAATTTGGACAATTGAATGGGTAAACAGAAAGTGTATCCTGGGTTCCACCTGTGTACTTTTTGGAGAAGGGCAATAGGTGCTGATTTTAGTGTCTGCTTGAACCAGACACCCTTGGGAACATGGGTTGAACTGGGCTAGGGTTGTAAGGGCCCTGAGGCCATTAGCTTAGTACCCTCCTATGGTCCTATGATTCTATGAACATTAAGAGGAATAAGATGTGAGTTATGCTTGTGTTGTCTGTTCACTCAGAACGGTGTACACTTAGTGTGCACTTAGTATAGGCATTGATTAATTCTAGGGACAGACTTCATTTATACTCAGGTTGAAGGGTTTTTTTTGTTTTGTTTTTTTGTTACAAGAAATACATTTTGATGAAAGCATTAGTGATTATTTAAAAAAGAAGCATAAATTGATTAAAAAAATGATCAACAATTCTACTACTAATGTAAATCTACTAACAAGTGTGGTGTCACACAAATTTACAATTGAATGATGGGGAGGGTTATGGCAGCTAAAGTTCACTATGAGAAATATCATTTACACTAGTTTCTCCTTTTGGTTATTTTAATAATTATCAAGCCTTTTTCAACAGCATTGCTGATATTATTCCATATTAACAAATGCTACAACAGTTGTAGAGGGTACTGGAATGAGGTCTCAGGTCACACGACATAAGACAGATAGTTCTTTTGCAGCACTACATTCTTCTTACATTACATTCTTCTTATGGTTTAAGACATAGTAAATTACTAGTCTTTCATTAGATTGGAGAATCTTATTGGAATCTCTGCAGCCTTCATCTTTCTCCATCTCTGATTCTCTCTCTTTAAATTGATAGCACAGAGCTGCTTCACATGACATCATTTTTCACACTTTGCTGGTGTTCTCAGGCTAACAGAAACTATATTTACATTCTTTACACCTGGTCACATTTAAGAAAACAAGCATGTGGCTTACATTATTATTTACAAATGACAGAACTGTCTACAGAATTCTATCTGACTAGGCTGACAGCCTTTACATATCTTCACATAAACAATTGTCTAATTCCATCTTAAAGGAAGATAGTGTGTCATATTGCTCAATCTGGAGGTGAGATTTGTTCCAAAGAATGGGTAGAGTTTGTATGACATATCTGTTCCTTCACTATACTTTGTTGCAATGACAGATTTTTTTCCCAGAACACATGTGCGCACGTGCACACACACACACACACACACACACACACACACACACACACACACACACACAGACACACACACACACACACACACACACACACACACACACACACACACACGCTCACACATGCACACATACGCACACATACACACACACACACACACACACACACACACACACACACACACACACACACATTCACCGACTGACTCACTGTCTCACTCCCACTGTCCACTATGGGCAGTTCTCCTATGCATCCCCCAACATGCCTATTGTCACATCTAAAGGTCAAAGAATATTAAATTCCTGATAGCAGTCCTCAAGATGGTAATTCTATTTTAAATACAAGATACAACATTTTAATGATTACAACACTACAAAATGTGATTCATAGAATCTGGTCATGTGTAACAGTCATTCTGCCTTTCATGCTATTTAGACATACTTTTCAATAGTTACACTGAATTGTCATTTTCAACAAAGTTCAGACCTTGAGAAGTCAATGTAAGAAAGATAGATCATTTTCAGTGCTGAAGTTTAATAAAATGATCTAGAAACTCACAATATTTGTGGAACAGTGTACATTCAAATTTAAAGTTTTTCATAAGATATAGTACTGCATTTGTTTATTTTATTTATGTATTTACATTTGTGTTGGTGGTATCATCTTAAGGGTAAGAAAGTCAGGTTAGACATACATTACAGAGGAAAATACACACACATGAAGGCAATCAAGCTGGTTAAAAACGGAAGAGGGGAACAACCCTCGCTCCCTCCATTATTATAAAGCACATGGTCATGTGACCTGTCTTGACCTCTCCACACAAACAACGTCAGTGTAAGAGAACACATATGATCATTCACTCTCTTTTATTATTATCAGCCAGCACCCCCACTTGCTCTTATACAAATACATTTTAAGAACATATTTTTGGATAACTTTTCCTTCACATTCCAAATACGTAATACATGAACTTTTCAATCTTCGATTTTGTAGCGGGTTTAGTAAATATATCTGCAACCATGTCCGTTGTCGGACAATATTCAATGCTTATTTTGTCATCATTAAGTGCTGACCTGACAAAATGATACTTAATGTCAACATGTTTACATCCCTGTCAGCTTACTGGATTCTTCGACAAAGCGATTGCTCCTTGATTGTCCTCAAATATTGTTACTGGCACATACTTGCACTCTCCATCCATTCCACTCAACAGCGGCACAAGGTACAAACCCTCCTGTGTTGTTGCTGCTAATGCCATGTACTCTGCCTCACATGTAGATAAAGCTACCGTTTGTTGTTTCTTTGATTTCCATGAAATAATAGGCCCATCTCTATTGAGGCTAAAGCAATAACCTGTTGTACTATGTCTATCATTTTGATCTGTTGCCCAATCTGCATCACTGTAAGCTACAAGCTGAAGTTTCCCTTCATTTTTCTTGTAACACAGCTCTCTGTCCAATGTACCTTTTAAGTATCTTAACACATGTTTGGCTAGTGTTAAATGAGATTCACTCGGTTGTAACAAATATTGTGAAAGTTTACTTACAATCCAGCTAAGATCAGGTCTCGTGCTTGTCATAACATATATCAAACTACCCACAAGCTCACGATATTTTCTTGGATCTGTAGATTCACTGTCACATTCAAAGTTTGTTTTTTGTTCGGGAGGGGTACTTCTTACTTTACAATTAGACATACCAAATTTCTCAAGAATTTTCGGGATGTACCTCTTTTGGTTCATCTTTACTTCACCACTATTCTTGGTAAAGTCAATGCCTAGAAAATGTCTTAGCATTCCCAGATCTTTCATTTTAAATTTAGCTTTCAGCATTTCTTTTACATCGTTTAGTGATTCATTATCACTAGCTGCTATAATAAGATCGTCAGCCTATATAATTAGGACTGTTTTCTCATTTGCAGCTTGTCTAATGTATACACAGTGGTCTGCAGGGTTTTGGATAAAACTATTTTCACAAAGATAATCGTGCAACATTTTGTTCCAGTTACGCCCTGATTGTTTCAATCTGTATAATGACTTATTCAGTTTACAAACCAATTTTTCATCATTATTTGATTTATTTTCAAAACCTTCAGGTTGCTCCATATACACCTCACAGTCAATAGCAGCATGTAAATTGGCCGTTTGTACATCCATCTGGTGCAATTCTAAATCATACTGAGCTGCCACCTGCATTAGGCTTTGTACAGATGTCATACTCGCAGTTGGTGCAAATGATTCATTATAATCTATACCAGCGACTTGACTGTAGTCTTTAGCTACATATCTAGCTTTGTAAGTCTCAGTATTATCTGCATTGTCTTTTACAGTGAAAACCCATCTACCCCCCACTGCATTTTTATTTTCTGGTAGTGCGGTGAGTGTAAATGTGTTGTTTTCCTTTAAATCCTTAAGTTCCTCCTTCATGGCTTTGACCCACTTTTCCGAGATAGACAAAGTCATGGCTTCCTTAAAGCTCTGCAGTGTGTTGCATATTAATCAGTAACAATAGTCAACATTAACTGTCACATAATCTTTATTTTCAACTTTACACTCATAGTCCTTCAAGTATACAGGTGGTTTTCTCTCTCTCTTAGAGTAGTGTGTATCCTGCCTTTCCTCTTCTTGTCTTATTTTTGTGTCTCCTTCATTCATTATAGACTCAGTGTAATTCACTTGTATTTCTTTTGCGATTTGACTATCAGCTTTTGATTCTGACTTAACATGCACACTTCTTCTGGTAATAAGATCTTCATCCATCACCTCTAGGTCTGTCTGAATCTGGCATTCAGCTACATTCTTAGTAAAGAACTTGACTAATCTGTGTCTAAGGACCCTTCCTGTGTCAGGATAATAGACTAAATATGATGGGCTGTTTTTATCATATCCGACAAAGATCCCCTTATCACATCTTGGGTCTAACTTCTTTTTATCTTGTTTGTATGTATAACACACTGATTCAAATTCTGTCATCCTTGAAAGATGAAATTTCTTCCCTGTTAGCATAAAGAATGGGGTCTGCCCCACATGCCTTGTATAACATCTGTTGCGAATAAAAGCAGCAGTCATTACTGCATATGTCCACAACTCTTTAGGTAAGTCACTCTCTATCAACATACACCTTGCCATTTTGAACAGTATTTTCCAATTTCTATCTGCTGTCCCATTCTGATGGGATGAATAAGGTGCAGATGTTTTGTGTCATAACATTTTTACTCAATAGTGACTGAAAGTCTTTTGACATGAACTCAGTGCCATTATCTGATCTAATACACATTATCTTCCCATAAGGGGTTGAATCTGCAATAAACTTTTCAGTCATCTTGACTGTATCATTCTTGGCTTTCAGAAAGTAGACAAATATTACACCCGAGTAGTGATCAGTAAATGCTAAAGTGTACTTAAAGCCATCTTTTGCTACTGGCTCAATTGGGCCTGCCAAATCATTATTTTTTTTCCTGTTTCCATTACATCTCCATTTATTTTTATTGTTACACTTTATTAATTGATGTACTAATAATTTGGAGCTTTTCTCCCTGGGCATCTACTGAAAATGGACATATATCCAGCTAGTCTAGCCCGGTCAACAAATGTAACATAAATAAATAAAATAAATAAATAAATAAATAAATAAATAAATAAATAAATGAATAAATTATGGATTAGTTCAAACACAACTTTTGTTCTTGCATCTGGTTCTGTTTCTGCTCTGTCCAAATTTCCCTTGCATACAGGTTTCACAATCTAGGTTAGGCCTTTCAACTTTACCTTTAATTTTCATTTCTTTTACCACTTTTTCTAGTTTTGACACATCTTCAAAATTACAGTGACCGAGCATTTTATGCCATGCTTGAATTTCATAACAGCTCTGAGATGCATCATAATGTATCTAACTATCGTTTTCTTTATCATATGTGTCTAAATAATAGTCAATCACACTCAATATATCAAACCTGGTGCCGTTTTTATGTGTCTAAATAATAGAGTCTATCACACTCAGTTATGTCAAACCTTATATGTGTCTAAATAATAGAGTCTATCACACTCAATTATGTCAAACCTGGTGCCGTTTTTATATGTGTCTAAATAATAGAGTCTATCATACTCAATTATGTCAAACCTGGTGCCGTTTTTATATGTGTCTAAATAATAGAGTCTATCACACTCAATTATGTCAAACCTGGTGCCATTTTTATATGTGTCTAAATAATAGAGTCTATCACACTCAATTATGTCAAACCTGGTGCCATTTTTATAGATGAAAGTTCAACTGCTGAATCCTACACTAAGGCACTGTACGAGCACATCCACTCATGCATAAATCGTGCCATCCCAAATAGAACCAAGATGCTCTCATCCAAAAAAAAGAAGCCAATCTGGTGGTCCCCTGCCATAAACAAACTTTACAACAAAAGGAAGAAATTGTTACAGAAAAGAGGAAAATCCCAGGATGCAAAAAACTTCCTTACCAGCCTCAGTAAGAAACTGAGATCCCTCATAAAATCCTCCAAAGCTAGTTACGAAAATAAAATTGCTAAAGATTCCAAAGACAACAACAAGGCATTCTATAACTATGTCAAGAATCTAAATGGCAATGCTCAGATCTGCTCTGAGCTAAAACAGAATGGCATTAAATATACTGATCCCAAGGATATTGCCAATATCCTGGCAGATCAATTCAGTGCCAACTTCACCCCCCTCTCACCCCCTAAATGGCACATCTCAATACCGGAAGATTGCCAAATTCTGGTAATAACAGCCACACAGGTAAAAAACGCACTCTCCAAAGCTAAGAATACAGCATCCATGAGACCAGATGACATCCCGGGCTGTGTACTACATGAACTACAATATGAACTGGCACCTCACCTAAGTGTCATGTTTAATCATAGCCTCACCTCAGGTTTCGTGCCCACTGAGTGGCGCACAGCTACAGTTATCCCACTCCACAAGGGGGGATCCACCTTGGATCCTGGAAACTACCGTCCCATCAGTCTGACAAGCCTTATCTGCAAGGCCATGGAGCATATTATCATGGAACTTATAAACAAAGACATTGGCAACCTTCAAACACTGGACCCCACCCAGTTTGGGTTCGTGAAGGGCCGATCTTGTCTCCTGAACTTGATTGACTTCTTCGAATCAGTCTCCAGAACCATGGACAAGGGTAAGGTGGTCCACACAGCCTATCTAGACCTTGTCAAGGCCTTTGACACCATCCCCCACTCTGGAATCATAGATAAACTTACTAAGCTGGGCATTAATCCCTATGTCACCCAATGGGTTGCTAACTGGCTTACTGATAGAACTCACACTGTAAAAGTAGCCGACTCCAAATCCAGCTCCAGACAAGTGACAAGTGGAGTACCTTAGGGTTCAGTCCTGGGACCGCTCTTGTTTGGCATCTACTTCTCTGAAGTACAGGCCAACCCTAAGGGACTCTGGATAACAAAGTTTGCAGATGACTGCAAACTGGGAGCCATTATTGAATCCCCAAATGATGTGGATGCTCTACAAAAGGGCCTTACAGAAACAGATGCTTGGTGCCAGAGCCATGGGCTCAAGCTCAATGCCAGGAAATGTATAGTTATCCCCTTTGGGAAAAAACATGTATCCATGAATTACCATATAGGTGGCACCATATAGGTGGCAGTACACTAAACACCGAAAGTTTGATAAGAGACTTAGGGACACAGGTGGACAGTGGTCTCACCTTCGATAACCACATCGCCACAACAGTCAGGAAATCCTTCTATGTGGCACACCTCATCACTAAGGGCTTTTCATCCAGAAAAAAGGAGGTCATTGTCCCACTGTACTCATCCCGCATTAGACCCATTATAGAATACAATGCCCCATTTGGTATGTACCTCTCAAGACATCTGCAACAACTGGAAAGGCCACAGAAATACCTCAATAAAAGAATCACAGGCCTAAAGCAGATGCCCTACGCTGACCGCCTTAAAAAACTCCAGCTATACTCTGTCACATATCGTCTACTCAGAGGCAATCTTTGCTTAACATACAAGGCCATGTCAAACCCAGAGCTGTTGGACATGCTATACTTAAAGAAATCCCAATTCCTCAGAGCCACACGCTCCAAGGATCTAAACCTTGTCATCACAATAAACAAAACATGCTGGAGGGATAGGTTCCTGACCCAGAAACTCCCCAGACTCTGGAATAGATTGCCCATACATGTCAAGCAGAGTGCCTCTTTGGTCCTCTTCAAAAGGAACCCTGACGATTGGATGGGAGAAAGGAAATTCACCCCAGGGATCATGTCAGTCGCCCTGCTAGACAGGGGTCCAGGGAAGTAAATAGTGTGGGAAGAAACAGCCAGGGAATTGTTATGTCTAGGCTTGTATAGGCCCTAGGGCTGATAGCCTAGTACCAACCTATGAACCTATGAACCTATGAGTTGGTCCCAGCCTTGTTTAAAGTTGATCAAGGCCCCTTTGGACATTGCTGCCTTAACAGAAAAATGATTTGTGGATATGTCGGGATATACAGTGCCCGAGTAATCATCACCTTTACTTTGCACCCCTCTGTGTTTAGCAGCCATACCTCTGCATTACCTCTCTTCTATGTGGCCCCACAGGTTCTCGTTCCGTCAACTAATTCCACAATGTGTTCCTCCGGTTGGAAAGTTGCATCAAAGTATTTAAACTTTTTCAGGTCGTTAATTATGTGTGACGTGGCTGCAGTGTCCACCATTAATCCCTTCTGTTTTAACTCACGAATTTGATGCTCATTTATTCTGAAGACAAATGTGTGATCATCCGCATCAGTTGCTTGTTTCACATTGTCTTTCTTCTTTCATCTACAGTTACTGTCCCTGTGGCTAGAGTTTTTACACAAACTACACCACTGCCTCTGGCCTTTATATTCTCTCCGGCATTCTCGTGCCTTGTGTCCCTTTTGGCCACAGTTATAGCATATAATCTCTGCTTTTACTCTTTCCCCAAGGCCACTTGCTTTCATCACATTATCATTACTTACATTGGCATTAAATTTCTCTATATTTTCATAGCTTCTTAACCTTGTTTTGAACTCATCAAAGCTCAACTTATCATCATCTTGTGTGATGTGGATTGCAAATGGTTTAAAAGTTTCAGGCAACCCTTTCAGAATCATTGCAATTAGTAATCCATCACTGAGCTTCTCCCCAGCATTTCTAAGTGCTGTAATGGCTGTCTCAGCCCTAATAATATAGTCTGTGACACTTTCACTGGTGGCCTTTTGGAGGCTTGTTAATTCGGTGTATAAGCTAATTACCCGTGGCTTCCCTTTCCCATCATAATGGTCTCTCAGGATCTGAAGTGCTTCTCTACCATCGTCTGCAGCTTCTCTCATGATGAGGGACAAACTTTTGTCGTCTAAGAACTGTATTAGTTCTGCATATGCCTCCTCATTTTTCTCAGCATTGTCATCGCCTTCCTCCTCATTCTCATCGTCCTCTGTGTCCTGCTGCACATTTCACAAAATGGCGTCTTTCAGCCCTAGCAAGTGCAGGTGTCCCAGAAACTTTGTCTCCCACAACACATAATTCTTCTCATCTCCGTCGAAACATAGTCTATGCTATTGGCTTCCTACTTCCCTCCTGGGCCCATAACCTTTTGGCAGTATCATCTTACGGGAAAGAAAGTCGGGTTAGACATATATTACAGAGGAAAATAAACACACGTGAAGGCAATCAAGCTGGTTAAAAACGGAAGAGGGGAACAACCCTCGCTTCCTCCTTTATTATAAAGAACATGGTTATGTGACCTCTCTTGACCTCTCCACACCGACGTCAGTGTAAGAGCACACATACGATCATTCACTCACTTTTATTATTATCAGCCAACAATTTGTTTACTGGGAAATTCTGACTGGACGCAGGTCCTTTTTCAGCAGATGCCCGGGGAGAAAAGCTCCACATCATGTACACGATAAATAGAGATACAAAGTTGCAGCAATAGCAAACAACATTACAAGTTGTTGGCTTTAATACAATAACAAGATATTAATTATCAACAGTATATACAGTAAATGTTGCAAGTTACGATAGTTTTTTATCGTTTATAATATTAGTAACAAAGTTGTCAGACAAGATGTTAAAGTATATAAAGACAACTAGCTGTTTCTGACTGTGGTTAGTAGTGGCGGTAGTATAGTTGAGTTAAGAGTCTAGGTGGGGGGGGGGGGGTAAGGGTGGGAGCTGTTCATGGCCCAAAGTTCAGCATAGATTTAAGAACAGTAGACAGATATAAGCAAAGCTATGATTATAAATTTATGCCTCTGAATTATGTTTCTGGATGTTGTAATTAAGTTATATGAGGCATTAAAATATGTATCTAGAAAAGATTACATTATTAATTCACAAGTACTATACAAAGTTTTTGTTACTTAGTTTATAGTATGTTTTATATGCTTAGCTGCACTTATGAAGAGTGTAGTAGATTGAAGTCAGATCCTGGACAACTTCTAGGGGTGAATTAATGATGGTATCGCAATGTGTACTCCTTTGTGTACACATCACAGTTACCTTTCGCTATTTAGCAAAGGCACTAACACAGTGCTGCCCAAACCTCTAGCATAAAGATTTGAGGCACTTATGGGGCTGGCTCCATGGCCATGCTGAATGCTAATGAGGTAATCTGGGGTAGAGGCATATGCTAATTAGCCATTTCCTCTCTTTCTCCTGCAATTACCTTCAGGAAGGCATCTACATGCCAAGTGTTTCAAGAAACTGCTCAGCTATGTACATCATCATGGCCAGGCGCACCATGTTGCAGTAATGAAAACTACCAAATATGACCATGTATGTGGATTGGGGGTGGAAGGAGCTACCAGAAACCAAGAATTACTCTACAGTTCAGTGACAACAGCATCAGTATGAGGTTTGGGGAGTGGGGGTTAAATACTAAACATTAGGGATTACTCTGTAATTAAATGCCATAACAGGATTAACATCAGCACGGGGATCTGGAGGTGAGGAGATCATTAGATACCATGGATTCTACAAATGTGCCATAATGGAACTTACAGCAATCTAGGGATCACGGGGAGGGTGGACACACTAACCATCAGGCATGCCATACACTTGCTGTGATGACACTTCAACTATTATGAGGATCGGGGGTGGGGAAACCAGGGGTAGCCACACAAGTTAGGGAAAGACATAGCGACTGTGGTGTGTATGTGTCTGAGTTTAAATATATACATGTGGGAGGATGCCAAAATCTATGAGAGTGGTGGTTTAGTCTGGAAGTGCAGATAAGCAATGATTTGTATGCTGCAATAAACACTACAACTAACATATATTTTTTGATTGGTTTGGTCTCTGATAGATTTTAAAATACTAAGTTATCAATATCCCTGTATTATGCTATGCTCTATGTTTGCCATCTAAATAATTTGGTTACTTTTTGTTAACATATGTTTTTAATGTAGAATTTATATCTTACTAATTGTTATCTTGTTTCTGGAGCTTTCCTTCCCGGGTCACTACTGAAAATGGGCTTCTGGCCCAGTCGGATACTACCCAGTTAACAAATGGAAATAATTAAATAAATAAATAAATGGATAAAACTACAAGTCAGAGATATGCAAATTAGCTGATAATGAAGTCTTTCACAGCTAACATACCTCTGAATCAGAAAAATAATGTGTCTTAGGAATAATGTCTTTTTAGAGTGAGATATACAGTTCAAGCTATGCCCTTTAATAAATTCCTGGGCTAGCATGCATTTCAGATAACAATACAGATATTAAAGTAGCCTCAGGAGTCAATAAACTCTGTGTAGGCTTCATGCAAAGCTTACACAGAGTATACATGTGTGCGCTGTGGTGAGTGGTGAGTGGCAGCATGCAATGCATTGATATTCATGCCACACAGCATGTCTAAGTGAGGTTTCACAGCTGGCAACAGTAATGCTGGCTAGGAAACTGTGTAAGCGAGTGCAGGTAGCAATTCTTTTTAAAGAAGAGCACCTGTGGTCCATAGGTTTGAGCAGAATGCCACAATGATCACCAGGGCTTCACAGATAGCTATCAATCTGTTAGTTCAACACATCTGCACAAAGGCCAACATAATGTGGGAACAATTAACCAGAAATAAGGACATATTTGACATATAGATGTCACATACAAATATGGTAGAATGAAGCCCAAACATACTTCTCAACCTGTTAGAGTAAGAAATCTGGACAAAGCCATAAATAATGGGGGGCAAAGGACCAACAATAGGGACATATTCTAATGTTGTTCTTACAAACCTAGAGCATTGATAGAATAATAAGTTTTACAGTAGCATGAATTATCTGAATTGCGGGAAGTTTGAAACTCGAATGTCTCTCATTATTGTCTGACTTCAGTCTGCAAGAACATGCCAATGATTTGCCAGAAACATTTTGTGGAAAATGCCATAAATATGAGACAAGAACTGGACATTTTGTAAAAATCAGGCCAGTTGAGAGGTCTGATAGAATATTGAGTCACATCAGTCCTGAGATCATCCCAGTGATATAGCAAAAAGCCACACATTTGATAAGGAACACATCTGGACATCTTGGGAATATCTGGACAGTTGAGAGATATAAATGTGAAGTATATGGTCCAAACAGAGTAGAGGACAGTATATCTACAGTGCAGAGTGTTGTGATACTCCATTCCTGGCATTCTGTACTGAAGCTGGGTAAATGATCTGTAATGGTGCATGGACTGCCATGTAAAATGAAACACTCAGGAGAAGTGTGCGTATTGAATACACAGATGAATCATTGGAATGAACACAGGGAAAGAGGACAGATGAAACAACCTAATGTACAGCAGATGAGGACATGTCAATGGAAGATGGTTGTAGCAGCTACACCAAGCACATATCTAAATAATACAATAGGGACTATACAGTGAAAATGTGTTTTATGTGATGGTCACACAGGTTGACATAACAATGGGGAAGATGTCTGTGTGAGATAGGCATCCTTACATGAATAATGCAGAGGACATCTATCAGGGATCTGACATACAACTGGGTTAGGGTGCATAATGTGAAGCTGTGCAAACTGATATGCCTGAATATGGGTGTACGCTCAGCAGAGGTAACCAGCAAGGTAGGCACGGGTAAATATGTGACAGATTGTTAGATAGAGCCCTACTCTGTAATGTTTCTACATGTAATTTTATGTCATAGACAGGAATGGGCAGTAAACAGCAGTAATACAAAATAATATCTACATTTCCGTACTGCACTGAGCAGTGGGTTTGCATGACAGTTGGTAAAGTGTATATTCATGTGAGATACACGTTTGCATGTAGCAAAACCATACACAAACTAAAGTCTGACAGTTAGTATTGAGTATATGAAACACACTTGCTGCTTAACCAATTCTGTAGCAACACGTGTTAATGCATTTATCCTCTCCATTTTGAGGCCAGATGGTACTGGGTTCAAGTCCAGATATATCTAATACTTTTAAATTCTTTGATGTGATAAAGCAATGACATGAATTCTTTATAGTACATGTGTTGTGGTGTGTTGGCATAGCACAGAAGTGTTAAATGGCATTGCACAGAGGTAACTGCAGCAATTTTCCACCATTCACTGTTGCTATGCATTGGTGCATGATGAGGATGTCCGCACAAACATGGAGCCCAAAAAGTGAAGGTTTCCTTTACTTTCCAGCAATCTATGTGTGTTGTGTGTGTGGTTCTATTTTTGACCAGATTAAAGTGGTGAAATGGGGTAAATAGGAAAGTGGTGAAATGGTGAGCAAGCAGGGAGAAGAACACAGGGAAAGCAGGACATTAATGTGCAGGAGGGAGGTAGGAAAGAACCCTAGCTATCCATTTCTTTACCAGTGTAAACTGAACATATGTAAAAAATATTAACTGAATTTAGACTGTCACCTCCAGAGAGAGGGGTGACCAGAACAGTGCATGTTGTATAGCC
Source organism: Protopterus annectens (assembly GCF_019279795.1). Classification (NCBI taxonomy): domain Eukaryota; kingdom Metazoa; phylum Chordata; order Ceratodontiformes; family Protopteridae; genus Protopterus; species Protopterus annectens. The sequence continues at coordinate 1,186,592,023 of NC_056733.1, read as the reverse complement.
AATTGGACCAAATCAATTGTGTCAAAAAGGCACTTGTGCAAAATGGAAAGCTATGTATGGCAATTTTTTTTTTTTGTGGGACAGGTGTCCATTTATTTTTTTGAGATAGACAGGAATGATGGGGAAAGGACATAGGTATGTCTGGGTCAGGTAAGTTGGGTAGGTAAAGAAGCAATTACAGACAGACAAGACAAACAAGACAAGAGACAGGGACAGTGATTGACACAAAAGGTTGGTGGACACCATGATTGGGGTGAAGGTGAGGACATCCAGAGCCCACGGCCATCAAACTGGGTGACAGCGAGAATCGAGTCTTCACCCACTGGACTATAAACAGTCACCTCACTCTGCCACTGGCTGGAGTGCTTGACATCTCCTTTTCCACCTCTTCCTCCTAGTACTACACAAAATGAGGGACAGCAGCATCTCCAGCCAGCTTATTGTGCACCAACGGTACAGTGCACAAGCCTACGCACCATCACTGGCAACTTTGTGCAGGTGATGAAATCACCACCTCTGGCAGTGCTTGTGGAGGGTACCACCAGACCAGCCTCCAGGGCAAAACTACCTGAGAATGCAGGTATTGCAGTGCATCAGAGGTGGTGCTGCCTGGTTGGCTCCCAGATGTGCTGGGCACTGGCACTGGAGCCAGTGGAGGGGGGACAGGTGATCCTGTGGGGCTGGCCTACCCCAAAGCGCTGTGGAGCATTTAGTAATGTGGAACACATGAATGACATGGACACATTTTGACAACACTTGATAAAATTAAAAAAGAATATATAACAATAAAATAAAATAAATAAATTCAACAGGAAAAAATAAAAATTAATTTTGTACAATAAAATAAAATAAAATAAAAAAATATTAATAAAAGACAAAAGAAGAAAAAAATGACACTTTTTTTATAAATAATATGAAATAAAATAAAAATAAAATAAAAAAGAGAAATAATGGTTGGGGTGAGATACACTGCATTAATACAATTATTTGACTCTATTATCCTTTTACATTTAAGACTACCACCTCCTATCAGATGCACACTGTACTACAGAGTGCAGCAAGTAATCCTTGACATGTGCATATATTGTACATATGTGTGTTCCAGTTATACAGGTTACAATTTACAGCAGGGTATTTGTGCCACTGCTATACAGATTTTAATGTAATTTAAATATTATTGAAGAAATAGTATTGTATAGTTGTGAAGTGGGGTATTTGAACCCACAACCTCTAACTAAAGCCTAATATTGTGCTCTTGGTTTGTGTTACAGATTAGTGCATGCATACTTGCTTTTACAGTTGAGATATGTATGCTTAATTTGATACAACTGTATAAAATACCAAACAAGCTATGCATGCTTGCTTTTACAATTGAGATATGTATGCTTAATTTATTACAACTGTATAAAGTACCAAACAAGCTATCTTTAACTTTTAATGCTATAATAACTCTACTCTTCTGCTGCATACATACCATGTGCCTCCCTCATCCTCGCCAGTATAGCCCCGTTACTTTACTTAATTACAATTACAGTTCCAAGTTTATTGGATGTACAGGCAGTTGTGTATGTGTGTTAGGCAAATGTGAAGGCCATGCCAGTCCAAATAGCAGTATTATACTTATAGGAATACTTATTTATTTACTTACTTATTTATTTACTTATTTATTTATTGACACTTCGTGACTGGGAAAGTCTGTCTGGGTCAGTAACCCATTTTCAGCAGAGACCCGGAGATAAAAGTTCCAAACAAATACAGACATTAATAGGTTTGACTGTTATGTGTACACATGTATACATTAGTAGACATAATATAATTTATCATGTGGATGGAAAACAATTTACAGTAGATTGTAGACAGTTTAGTCTAAAGATTCTAGGTTAGAATTATACATTACTAGCATAGCAGACAAAGCCATACATAAGCATAATGTATAGTAGTTCTGTAAGTACAAAAGAATAAAAAGTTTAAGTATGGGTTGTAAGACATATAAAAATATATGTAAGGATTATTGAAAAACATGTAAGGGTTAAGATGATAACATGATAAATATTCTATAAGGTATAGGAACATATTATAGTGAGAGATTCAACAAGCAGAAGCAGGTATAGCAGGTAAGAAGATGCATTGGACGTAGTTCACAGTATAGCCACAGTGATACATCTGATAATTGTGATAATACATAGATAAATAAATAACTGACAATACTAATGTCTCAGCCATCATACATATAATTAATATCAGAATTAATATCAGCCCCACTGTGTCAAGTGTTATAAGTGAGAGTGACTATAATGGGAAGTGGAACAGCAATAAAAGTGCATGGATTATCCTCTATTAGAACCCAGGACTATGTTTATGACAGTCCTTCACTTACACTTGTTGCTATAAGAAGGTTGAAGCAACATTTGTCTACCTTTCAGTTCATTGCTATAAACTGCAATATCACAACAGTGAAAATAGTTTGCACACCCGGTACTCGAACCCATGACCATCAGCACTCAAGCCCTACATTTACACCTTTTGCCACAGGCCTAGTTACATGACATTTCTTATTTTACTAAACATTTGTAAGGTCTTGCTGTTAACCACCATGCAATGCCACTTAGCCAGTTCACGCAATGCCCAGTAGTATTAATTTAATGTATGTGGTTTCTATTTTTTGGCTGTCTGTGTCCTATCTGCTTCCAGTTGCTCTATTTGTGCACTGCCACACTTTGTGCAAATAAAATAAGTCCAACCAAACCTGGCATTCATTTCCTCCATTCATGTGATTGTGCTATGTGTTGCATCATGCAAATACTGGTCCCAAAAAAATAAATTAGACAAACAAAGATAGAAGAGGAGAAAAAGTAAAAAAGGAGCAAGTAGTCGAAATGAAAATCAACATAAGACATACACAAAAGGAAATGATGGCTCACCTCAAATATGTCTACATAGATCTGGATTTGAACTCTCACTCCAATGTACCTTCAGAGGACAGGATAGGTGCCTTATCCTTCTTCACCACACAAACAGCTTGGCAGCAGAGAACTGAACTCAATCTGCACACTACCATCTGCAACAGCCTCTACAGTGATATCAAACCATGCAAGTGTTAATTGGAAATATAACTGTCAGTTAAAAGTAAACACAATAACATCATAAAAAAACAATGGTATGAAGTATTTGTTCAACTCACTCTTAGTTAGTTTCAAAAGTTTTTATAACACACACATCACAATGACTATTGGTAAGAATTGAAAACATTTTCCTTGGCCCTTGAATTAACATGAGGACATAATCATTGGTTTGAATTCTTCTTTTGTATTGTGAAAATAAATCTTTGGCCATTGGCCACTAATCACATCATATGCAAATTAGGTATTCCTGTATACAGCATATTTATAGAGCATGGCTATGTACTTTTTTCAGTTCTGATGAAGTTCCTAGCAACAATAAAGGAATGAAAGCGCTAGACAACAGTTCGGCCTCAGCTGTGTTTTTTCTCCATTCGTAATTTTATTAGTTACAAAGTTTTAATTGTTTATTTGTATCTTTATTTATGTGTTCATAATGAGACATTAACAAAATGCTAACTCAAGATGACCCATCTTCTTCTCGCTGCCTTTATTAATGCGTAATGTTCAGAGTCCTGTGCTGCTAGGCTTGAAGACTTTTATTTTAAGCTAAACGAGTGTTTAACACTCATTAGCTTATGGTGTATAACTTCAAGCCTTAAAACACTATATGTCACCAACTATGAGCGATAAAATCATTGCTATTAGTTGAACTATTATTTACATTTTATAGCTACTCGCTGGCTTACAGCAGGTAAATGCGCACAATTCATGTCATGAGACGAATGCATTTTATCACTCATAGTTGGTGATCATATAGTGTTTTAAGGCTTGAAGTTATACACCATAAGCTAATGAGTGTTAAACACTCGCTTATATTGGAAGTGTAATGTTATTAATGATACTGGTGTGATGTTTTCATTTTAATTACTTATAGTAATTCAATAGTTAATGTATATATGCTTTGAGTGTATCAAATATAGACCGCCTAGTAATGAAGAATGCAAATTTTGACAGTGGATTTATGCCATGTAAGGCATTTATGGTAAACTTAGGGATAAAGCACTTTCTAGGTTATTATATGCCTAATATACTGCTTAAATGCATGGAACAATTTGTCCCTCTTTTTCTATAGTTAAAGTGTCTCCGTTAAACGTGATATTAGCGCATACCATAAACTTTGGAAATACCTCATTGTAACCGAATGGCAAGGCATATTATATAATTTTATCCCACTGACAAAATGGTATGGACTCTAGTTAGTTATCTCTTGAGTTTTATAGGGATAGGTGAATAATATTATTTACAAATGAAATGAGACATTTGTTAATATTTTGTTGCATATATTTATTTTGAATGCATTTCAAAGCCAATGTAGACAGAACGCACTTTTAATAATAGAAGCAACTCGAAGCAACAACAGTCTACTAGTTAATAAGGCTCGCTTTTATAAATCATTTAAAATGATATAAAGCGCTATAAATATTGCAATAATTTACTCTTGTCTTTACTGTGTTTTTTATAATGATATATATTCTTATCTTTATGTAAAGTATGTTGAATGCCACTTTAAAAGTTCAATTGATTGACAAGATCTGACATGTGATGTGTATATAAGGGCTGAATAAGGATTTTTAAATTTTAACGGTCTGATGAAGCTTTTGTGAAAGCGCTTACCTCTGTATACAAAATAAATTTCAGATTCTACTTTTATGAAAACGAACATTTTTCTTTATTTTGTGGATAATACAAGCTGGAGTTTTTGCTACGCTTTGGTTTCCTCTCGGTCATATTACTTGGAACTGTTGTTACACCATATAAAAAGACAACCAGGTTGCTAGGCAAACCAATGGTGAGGAGACTTGTTTATGTTCAGAAGACTGCACATACACTATTTCTTCAGGATATATCTGTACAGAGGAGTAGTGAACTTCAGAAGGTATGCTTCCATTTTGTTAGCTACATACTGCATATGCTGGAAAGTATTTAAGAAAAATCTAAAGCAAAGGTGTTTACACTTTTTTCTGTATGCATTGCTTAGAAGTGTACTGATTGCATGGGCATGTTTGTCAAGCCATTACAGAGGTATACATGATTGTCAATACATGAAAATCGAATGCTGTGTTATAAATATGTACAAATATTTCAGGGACAGTTCCTTTGATATCATGTTTAGCATTTCAAATATTATTTGTTTGCAAAATGTGCCATGTTCCTGTTCTTTTTTTTTTTTTTTTGAGGGGGGAAGAAATGTGAGTTACTGTTATTGCACAAACAAGGATGTGTTTCTCTTGTTACTCTCCTTGTTTTGCATCCTGCCTGTTGTTCATACTTCAAATCTGCAGACTCTTGTATATTTCTCCAGATGGTAATACGGACTGGCTACCTTTTCTGATTTATAAGGAAACAATTACTGTGTGGTTATGTTATGCTTATGTGTATTACCATTCTGTTGTCTTTTAGGACACCTAGGAGTATGCCACCCAAGCATGACAATCCTCGGAGACCTCCCTTCACTGATGCTGAGATACAGATGACAGAGGATGCCTTTAGTTAACATAATGCTTTTCTGTTGGAAAGGGAACAGGGAGAATTGGTATGTAGGATGAAATTTGCAAAAGATAGTTGATGATCTGAATGCCATGGGTGGGCATGGCAAGACACATGAGGAGTGCACCACGGGGCTAATGACATGATTACATCTGCACAGAGGAGAGCAGCTGCAGTGGGCCATGACCAGATGGTTACCAGGGGACGGCCTGCTAGTGAACCACCACTAACACCCAATGAAGAGTTCCTGGCAAATAATAGGGGTTCAAACAACTTCCAGGAGAGGAGTGCAATATAGCATGTCCTGGATGTCGGAGCAACAGTTTCAGAGACAGCAAGCACATCCCAGGAGGGGCATCTAGGTAGTCGTTGGTATCTCAATAGTTAAATACTGTTATATAGTAAAACAATTGAAATCAATAAGTTAAGTCTTTGTCACGTGTATTCTTTTTTGGGGGGATTGAAGATTCCTGCAGTTATTAGTTTAATTTGCAGTTGACAGCCATGTTCTTGTTGAAAGCAGAGTTAATGGACATATAAATATGTAAAAGTAGTCCCCCCATGTTACTGTTAATTGTGATGATGTTTCCCTTACCTCTTGCTTAACTTCTTCCAGAACCATCTGGATAGCAGAGGAGAATCTCATTTGCAGATGGTAAGCCTAACATTTTTACATCAGTACTGTTGAGAAAGTTAAAGAAATATTGTAGTGTGTGCTGTTGATGTGAGGCCTGTCGTGTGTATTGCTGCACTGTCTGTAATAGTGACAGCACTATTATTTTGTTAGCATATATTGCACTATAGTAGTGTAGGTATTAGTTTTTTCCAGTGTCTGTTGCTTTTTATCACAGGTGATCATGACAGTAGGATTGTTGGCCCTCTGCCTGCTGAGGTCAGTGTAACAGCAGACTCTGATGATGATGGTGGCCAAACTGAAGCACAGTCAGGGGTGCAGAGTTGACATACAACCATCGCCTACAATTCCATCAGACACAGCCAGTAGGTCTACACCTACCCATTCCAATGAGCCCATTGATGTTAGACAGGTGGAGGGTGAGGCCAATGATCAGAGATGTGTAGCTACTGTGGCTTCAGTGTCTGTTGAATGTGGGTGGAGTCAAAGTGTGGGTGAAGTGCCACACAAGATGGCTAATAGGGGTGCTCGGTGGAGGCCTGCTGTCCCTCCTCCACCTGGTGCAGATGTCTCTTCCCGTGCCACTCAACATAATTTTAGGGCCATCATGGAGGCACAGGCACATTCCCATAGGTGGTCCAGATAAATGCTCAGGGTTATAGATGTGGCACAGGCTGACATGCAGGAACGCCTCCACTGTGTTGCAGATTTAATGGATTGGGTGCATTCTTCATTGGAATGATGTGTGTCTGACATGGAACAAGTGGTGTCTGTCATGGAATGGGCATTGTCTGTGATGGAATGTCTGCTGGGAGGTGAACGGCATCTACATGGACATAGATCAGCCACATCATCTGCTGTTAGCCAATGTGGCCATGCCAGATCATGCTCCTATAGTGGTAGTACTTCCACTGCTCTGTCAGTGAGTGTGCTGTCCACACCCAGATGTGACAGACCATGGGGTCATGGTCCTGGGCATCCCTATGAAGGGAGCTCATCCAGCAGACATCAGTCATGTTCAGGTAGCAGTAGTGCATCTGACCGTGGGCATGGACATGCCAGTGCAACTCCAGGCAGAGCCAGTTCTCATGGTCGGGGATGATAATGATGAACTGCCACCTCTACTATTTATGGGTCACACCTGTCTGACATACCAAGATGAAGAGCCAGCACAGAGCTTGATTCTGCTCATGAAGCACTCACACACCAATTTCCCCTAGAGGATTCCTACAGACACACACACACACAAAAGTTACTCATTTTGTCTCACTGGCCATTTGTTGCTTTATCCAAATGTTTGCCTGCTTCTCTTTCTTACTCACACAGACTAACTGACCTTTTTTGTCAGCCTAGGCCACCTGTCTCCCCACACACAACACCCTGTGCAGGAGATGATAACTGTGTCATATCCCTGTTTACTATCTTTTAGATTCAGGGATACATAAGCTTTGTGTCTGATGCTCGTAGTGTGTAGCTAACTTAGTATATCTGCATTTGTGGTGTTGAAGTTGTAATTTTACCTTTGACTTATATTGGCCTTG